>NC_052026.1:18399012-18556135 GCF_015832195.1 Motacilla alba alba
GCTGAGCGCTGGTTTGGGATCCCCAGAGATCTCCAGGCAGAAAAACAACCTTTAATATAAAAAAAAAACCAAACTCAAATTTCCATATCTTAATGAGTCAAAATGGCAGGAGCTGACAGTGACTTGAGCCTGTGAATTTCATTCCAGCTAGCAAAGGAAACCTTTGTCAGATGAGAAGTCTTTGTGGCGTTTCTGAAGACAGACAAGCTCTGAGTTCACCTGACACTCAGGAGAGGCAAAGCTGATTTAGGAGGAACAAAACGTCTGGGGATGAGCCAGGCAAACCCTTCATCACCTGCCTTCACCCAGCACCTCTGACTGGCATCCCACCAAAAGCACCCAACATTCAAAACACTCCCTTGTTTTTCTTTGGGTTTTTTTTTTTTTCTTTTCAATTTCTTCACTTCTAAGTCCCAACCGAGATGAGAAGAGCCCAGAGCAGTGTCAGAGACAACAGCTCACTCTTCACCAGGAACAGGGGGAGAAGAAAATCAGAGCATATTTTCAAACCAGATAAACCAGTTCCCAATATTTATCTTCTGTGATGCACCAGTTTCATTTTTCTAGGTGAATGGCTCATTCTCTCTTCAAACCCCACTTGCCAGAAAGAAGATTGATTAAATCAAAGAGAAGAGGACATCCCCAGAGCCAGGATTTGGTCAGCGGATGAACTGTCAGAAACTGAGGAAGGTAGAGGATGATTCCTAGTCAGAGACAGTAAAAAAGAGGAGAAAAAACAGGGAAAGTTTAAGACAGGATTGACTTAAAGATCCCCTAAGTGGTGATTGTGCCTGAGTGAAATCCCCCAGTGCCATTTCCTGCACAATCTGTACCTTTTGAAGAAAAACCTAAAACTTTCTCCCAGAGGAGGAGGATCTGGTTTCCATGTGAGAGCCTGCAGACTGCGAATCCTGCAGGGGCTGGGGCAGGATCAGGGGTCTCAGAGCTGATTGTTCACCGTGGCTGTGACTGCAGCTCTGACTGCAGAGAGTGAGGCTGCAGCTGCTCCAGGTAGTAAATCTATTAAAGCAGCACTGCTGGTACTCCCCGAGATAGCAGCCGAGGGAATCTGATTTCTTCTCTGCTGTGCTGTTTTCTCAAAGCATTTATAATCTTTAATAACCTTTTCCATTCAGGAATGGAGGAGGAGAGGTAGGCACTGCCTCCAGCTGCTGGTGGCACCTCCACGCTCCTCTGCCCCAAGCTTTGAGCACTCAGAAGCAGCACAAAAAGCAGAATAAAGGGATTTACTCCCTCAGGTAACTCAGGGTGTGTGAGAAGAGAGGAATATGAGGCCAGGGAGTCAGGAGAAGGCCTTGAGCCCAGCATCCCCTGTGGGGTGGCAGGAGGGGAAGGGCGTGCAGAGGCCTGGCTCTCACCCTCTAAATCAGAGAGAGGAGCTCCAGCGCAGAGGAGCAGCTCTGAGAGCTCCCTGCTGCGGGTTCAAAAGGCCAAAGGGGCTGAACCCCCAGCTGATTTATTTGCCCTCACAGGCACCGGAGGATCCCGTGTGGGGACAGGCCGTGCGGGCTCTGTTCTACCCGGTGTCACCATCAGAGGGATCCTTTCGCCTGTCCCTGGAGGCTCGCCTGACATTTCTTTCGGAAATCAAGCGAACAAAGGCGTGCGAGTTGAGTGAAAGTGCAATTACACAAGGCTTTGAAGTGCCCTAGCTAATCCTCTCCTCCCTCGGGACATGAGGCACAGCTCTGAGCGGTGACAGCCGCGGAGCTTCACCCAAACGCTGGCTCTGCCTCAGAGCAGAGGTGCTGGAGGAACTTCTGCCTCAGGACAATGCCATGCGCGTGGATGGAGAGCAGCCCAAAAGCCCTTTCCAAAAAAAAAAACTAAAAAATAAAAAGGCCTTTGCTTCCACCACGAGCGAGGAGGAAGGAGCCCAGAGAAGGAGGAGGAACCCCAGCAGTGGTGAGAACCCCGGGGAACGCAGCAGCACCAGGACTGTGATGTTTGGGAAGCCCATCTCACCATCTCACCTCCTGGGATGAAACCACAGAAGGCTGTGGTAGGAATGAGGTCCCCACACTATTTTAGGCTGCATCAGCGCAGTTCAGTTCAGTGAAGAAGAATAGGGCCACGTGAGGCTGGTGTGGACCACACAAATCCCATCTTCAGCTCAGAAAATAGCTGAGATTTTGCCTCCTGCCTTCCACCAGCTTGGACCTCAGGGGTGCACAGACAGCAGCAAATCATGGGGCTCCCAGAGGGGCTGGGAAGAGGCGTTCCCACCCGCCTGCAGCGCCTTGGCAGTGCTGTTTGTCCCAGTATTATTTACACAGCCTTTAATGCTCCTGATGTCAGTGTGGAGATGTGTTAATAACCCAATTAAACTGCTCACCCAGCTATGCCAAATCCCGGCGCTCGGGGAAGGCCGGCGGCTTTGGCTTTGCAATCCTTGGGCCGCGTTGCAGCATGCCAAGGCCACGTCCCCGTGGCTGCCACGTAGCCCCAGCTCGTCCCCACAGGGGTCTTGAGCAGGGTGGAGGCAGTGAAGAGCTAAAACCTAAATCTGGATGGGCATTGAACACCACCAGCACTTCCTGACCGAGTCAGGAGGATGGGAGCGTGCGAGGCTGTGTCTGAAACGTGGCAGGAGGTGCTCAGCTCGTGGCCTTTGAAGGGGAGAAACACCAATTGCCCTTGTGCAAAGGGTTGAATTCCCACAGCAAAGGCGCTGAGAGATGGCAGGAGAGCCCAGCAGCTGCTGGGGAAGGTGCAGGGCAGACGTGGCACTGCTCACACAGGACAAGGGCTCAGGGCTGCCTGGACTTGCCCATGCAGGGCTGTCACTGTGCCTCTGCTTTCCATCCAGCTCAGGAGGGCAGGAATGTTTCCCTGCCCCACTGGGAGGCTCCGGCCACTCCTGTCCATCTGTGTTTTGAACCCCCTAGAAGTGTGGGAGGGGGTGGTGTCCTGTCCGCAGGCTGCTTCTGGACCTTTATTTTATTTTATTTTATTTTATTTTATTTTATTTTATTTTATTTTATATGAGTTAATATTTTTGCTGTAGTCAAGAGTAGAGTTTGATGAGCTGACCCGAGTAAATATCTTATCATATGTGCAAAGTTATCAGCACAGCAAAGAGGGATTTTTACCCAGCTTGTGGGAATCTTGAGAGCTGGGGAAAAGCATTTTTCTAAAGGGTTATTAAAAAGATTAGTCTGCTGGCTGTTCCTCCACTTCCCTTGGGTGTCCTCCATGAATGTAACCTCCATCCCCTTTTGGGACAAGGTTGGAAGAATATTGACCCTGTGGATGTGTCCATACATCCACTTACACGATGGATCCGTGTTTGTATCTCAGTGTGTCAACCACAAATATTTGAATATTGTGCTTTGTTGTTCTTTTAGATTGTTCCAACTTCCTTCTGATCAAAACCCATAAGCTCAAAATGTCCTCAGCGCTGTCCCCTGAAATATGAATTTAATACAAACTCCTGCAGGACCAAAGAAATTGAAAATTGTGTTACTTGATCCCACCAGAAGAAAAAAAACTCCCCTCCCAAGAGTCCTTAAGCTTGGATTTAGCTGCGGGCATGTTTAATGCCAGCTGGGATCCCCAGAGCTGGAAACACAAAGCTGAAATTCACCCATTTAACTCAAGAGCTGTTCCAAACTGGGACCAGCTAAAGCCTGTGCTTAAATATTTCCTTGAGTCTAAGCCTGCATTAGTGGAAAAGTCATTGTTCCATAGTGGGTTTTTATAGGTCTGTGACTTTGGGGTAGTTTTAGTATTCTCAGTAGTTTTTTTCTTTGGAAGGCTTCCTCCACTCATCATTAATATCTGGCGTCAACTGTCTTTCTTTCTCATCCATTCCCAGAGACAAGGAAAAATTTTCCCTCCTTTCCACAGATGTATTTATGTTCCCCATGGAAATTCCTCTCTGTGATATATGAACTATTTTCAGAGAAGTTTAGCAAAGCCTAAATCACAAAGGGGAAGAAAACCTCCTCGGCTTGAGTTCATGAGGGGAAAAGTTGGGATTGCAGTGACCTGTAGTGTGAATTTTTTCTTGAGTTTAATTGTTATTTCCATTCAAATCCCTTATATCCTTAGCCATAAATAACACTCCTGAATAATCCTTAATTTTTGTCCCTGTATCTACCTCCCATAAAATTAGGAGGGAATATTTAGGATCTGCCAAGATGACAAAGTGTCCTTTATGGTGGCCGAATGAAAGGAAGAAAATAACTTTGGGAGAAAGCAACATGCTTTTCTTCAGCGTAGGATTTCCTCCACAGAGACATCATCACAGACTGTCAGAAGCTGGGCAGCTCTCCAAAGGTTAGAGACGGGGCCAAAACTTACAATTTCTGCTCTGCACAGGGCCAGTTCTGTCTCGGAGATTTTAAAGGCTGTCTGACCACAGCTGTGAAATTCGGAGCTCGCAGATCGCGGCGTTATCTCGCCAGCCTGGGCCAGTTCCCAGCCAGGCTGTTCCTAGTGAAACTAGCTGGGAATTGGTTGTAAAACTAGTTGGGAATTGGTTGTAAAACTAGTTGGGAATTGGTGGTAAAACTAGCTGGGAATTGGTTGTAAAACGTGGATGGCAGAAAGGACACAGAGAGCCCTGGGAGATGACTCTGCTGCAGCCACCATGGGAAAGCTCAGCTCCACATCCCTCTGCCTCCCTCCCTCCTCTCCCACACCAAACCACCCCAAAGCCACTTCCTACACCACCTCCCTTCCCCTTGCAGAGCTGAGTGTGGGCCCTCAGCTGGGTGTGAAGCTCCCTGCTGGGCAGCTGGGTCACCTCAGAGCTGTTGGGGTGGTGTGGTGTGGGGCAGGACTTGGTGTGAGAGCTGTGTGGGGGCAGGAAGGAGTGTGGGCTTGGATATGTCACATGTGGAGCTGCTGTGGTCCATAAGGTCATCATCCTCTGGACTGGCCACCCCTCAGGGCTCAGCTCCCACGCCTGCCCAAGCCAGGGAGAGCTGTGCAGAGAGGCCGGGCTCTGCTCAGGCCACCCAGGAGAGACGTTCTGCTCCCAGAACCCAAAGCCTGCCTCGTTAGCTGAGGGTGCAGCTGCCCTGGACAAAATGTGGGTGATTCACCTTCAATCCCACAGTATCCCTTAAGAACAGAAGGAACCTCCTGGAGAGACAACCCTGACTGTGAAAAACTCCACGTTCACATCTCTGTGCCACTGCCCCAGGACTGCAGAATCCACACGGGACTCTGAGCAGCCACGACCTTGGGTTTGCATCCCAGCACTCTCCAGTGGACACAGAGCAATCCAGGGAGACCCTGAGCCTGGGAAAGCTCTGCACAGCCCAGCCCAGCTCTCTGGTGGTCGCCCTTTGGGCCACAGCAGAGCTGCTGCTCTTACCCTGGCTGGGGCAAAGGCAGCCGGGATTTATGGCTTTTGGATTTTATGGATTTTATGGGCTCCCAGTGCTGCTCCAAGCCCCCAAATGAACATGCAGGAATCCCCAGCTCCCTGATCCTGCCCAGCCTTAGGAAATCAGAGGAGATGGATTTTCCCTCAGACATCAGAACTGCAATAGAGTTTGGGAGGCAAACACAGAGCCCCTGGCTCTGAGCCAAGGGAGCAAGCCTGGGATAGGTTTTCTTTCAAGAATTCCAACTCATTCATGTACTTTCTTAATGATCCAAAGTCTTCGAGGAGCTGCCTTTCAGCTTCAGCTCCCTTTCAATATTTGTCATGTGTGTCAGAGTTGATTCTTCACTTTCCTCTGTAGCTTTAACATTCCCAAGGAGAAACTTCATTCCTTAGACATTTTAAAGATATTTTCCCCCCTACTGGTTTCTTTTTTTTTAACAGAAGAAAAGAAGATCCCTTTTAAAGCAAACAGGGGTAAGAACAGAGAGAAGTGTGTCTCATTTGGAGATGCTAACAAAGAAATCTTAACAAATGGCTGGAAAAGGCCATGGGGCTGCTAATTCCTCATATTATTTGGGTGGACAAGCAACAACCTACAAGCACTGACCACTTGTCCACCACTTCAGAGTTCTTGGAAACCCCAAGAGAATGCCCTACACCAGCTGAGGAGCAGGAGTGGGAACAGAAGCCTCCCTTCATCCTGCTTTTTTCACAACCTGCCCCCACCTTTGGAAACCCAAGGAGAGGCCAAAAGGTCTCTGCTGAGCCACCAGGGTGGAGTATGACGAGTCCTGTCTTGATGAAAGACGTGACAAGAGCAAGGCAGAGAGGGCAAGGCTGGGAGGCCAACCCAACAGAGCTCAGTAGGTGCCTGCCCAGGCAGAGCCTGAGTGTTGCAAATTAAACACTCAGCAGAGCTTGGCTGAGCCCTGAGAGGCAGAACCCCCTCCAAACACCCACCCTGGGCTCCAAGGGAGTCACTCCAGAAGGAGCTTCCACAGCCAAGAGCCCTCTGGAGAGACAGGAGAGCACCTGGGGTTTTGGGATGGGATTTTTGTTTTCCCCAGCAACGGAAATCATGTATGGCTGCACTAAGAATTAGATCAGGAGACTTCAAAGGGCTGAATCACATCTCAGTCTGCTCTTGGGCTGGCTCTGCTCAGCCTCAAGCCTTATCAGGCAAGTTTGGCTACGTGATTGCATTTCACACTCCAAACACAATTCTTTTCTTAATTGTCTATAAACTACGCCTACAGCTTTTTGCCACTTGCTTTTGCCAGCAGCTGACCTGTTGATGCTCAAGCGAAGTAAAATATCTCTGAAATTAGCTAAGAAAATAAAACTGGGCAATCAAAGGCTTCAAGACAGGCAGGGAAGCTGTGCAGAGCAGCAGCTGGGTGCCCTGGTTCAAGCTTTAACTTCGTCTGCTACTATTTACTCTCATTAAATCCAGAGTCGTCTGGCTTCATTTGGTTTGCCAGAAATTTGCTTTAGGATAATTTAGATCAGAGTCACCAGGCTTTCCCCCACCACCACCTTTTTAGGACAGAGGATAATAATAGAGGATTTTTTTTTCCATGAAAGCATATGCAATTTCCTCTCTAACCATCCAAAACAAATAATCAGGAGATTTCCCCGTGTTTACAATGGGTCTTTCTACTGACCTTCCCTGCAAAGCAGTTTAGGAGAAATCAGTGAAAAATACTCCATGAGAAGTGGGTCACAATTGCTGTTATTGTTACTCAGAAATTATGTAGTGTCTAATCTGAAACCAGACACAACAACTGAGGGCTTCTCTTTGCCCTTTTCATAACAAACCAATTCTATTTAACAGTAAATACAGTTAGATGGGAATAAATCTGGTTTGTACAGAGAGAGACATTGCATGTTTATTAATAATCTTTGTGTTTAGTGTTTAGAGCAGTTCCAAATCTGAGCTGTAGCAATGTACAAAAACTTTTCTCTTGGCATGGTTGAGTCACTGCGACTGACTTGGCTCTGCCACTCTTTTTGAACAACCATAATTACATCAGTTTCCAACTGGCTACATGAGCCTCAATTTGGAGCAGAGCAAAGATGGGCAAAATTGAGGGTAATTCTTTCAGATGGGCAAAGAGATTTATTCAACCCCTGACTGGAGGAGTTTTGACTGATTTCTTTGCCTTTTACCTCAGTTTTGGGAGGAAGCGCTGGGGTTGCTTTTAAGTCACATCACTGGGATTTGGGAGATCTTGCTGTGAATCCTCAGCACAAGGAAAACAGGGATGCCTCACCTGCACCACCAAGAACAAGTTGTAAGGAAAATAAGAGCAGCCTTTGGGGTGAGTAGATGTAATGTAGAGAGGACATTTTAGGCAAAGGTTGCATTTGCTGCAAGTGGAATTCCACCTCCCCTGATTCCCTAAACCACAGATTTTATCCAGCCCCTCCACATATAACCAAAGGGTGGTTTCACCAAAGCTTGAGCCTCAGGTGGCTGGCAGTTTCAGCCCTCTGGTTTTGTGTCCTAGCAGATTCTGGAGATCATTTTGATGGCCAGCTCAGAGCAGGAACTGGGCTGTTGTGTGATGAGTGTTGATGGAGGTGAATCTACACAAAGTGCCCTGCCCAGCTTTGTGTGAGTAAGGATGGAAACAGATCCCTGGGAACAGAGCCCTCACCTCTGAGCATTCATGTTTGGGGATGTGATTACGAAATGTTCATAAGCATCACCCAGGTCCTGCCAGGAGCTGTGGGTCCATACTGTCCTCAGGACTCATATCCCGTCATGGAAAGGAGGGAGTGCTCCCATTGAGCTCAAAAACCACAGTTTGAGGCTCTTGTTCCCATGGTGTGGCTGATCCTCTGTGCCTGCTCCTTCAGGGGGTCTCACTCCTGTGGAGCTGTTAATGAGACAGAGACCAAAAGGAGAGAGATCACAGGATCATGGAATGGTTGGGGTTGGAAGGGACCTTTAAAAAATCATCTTGCTCCACCCCTGCCATGGGCAAGGACACCTTCCGCTGTCTCAGATGGCTCCAAGCCCCATCCAACCTGACCCTGGACACTTTCAGGGATCCAGGGGCAGCCACCTGTGCCAGGGCCTCACAAAGAAGAATTTCTTCCTAGTATCCAGTACAAGCCTCTTCTTTTCCATTGTGAAGCCATTCCCCCTTGTCCTGTCACTCCAGTTCCTGATGAAGAATCCCACTCCAACTTCCTTGTAGCCTTTTCGGGGAGGTGCTGCGAGATCTCCACACAAATTTTCTCTTCTCTGAGCTGAGCAGTCCCATCTTTCTCAGCCTGTCTTCAGAGAGAAGGTGCTTTAGTTCCCTTATCAACTTTGTGGCCTCACCTGGACTTTTCCCAACAGCTCCATGTTCTTGTATTGGGGGCACCAGAACAGGTGAGGGTCTCACAAGAGCAGAACAGAGGAGCAGAATCCCCTGCCCTGGCCTGTTCTCAGGTTGGTTTTCAGGTGGGACAGGGAAGGGCAGCACTGGAGCTCTCCTCCATTTAATTTTCTGCAGGGCTACCGACCACCCAACCCAACCCTGCACAGCTCAGGCGTACAGAGCAAGGCACAACAAGAAGTGAGAGATGACAAAATCCAACTTTTCATATTTTACCTGTTTACCTTTAGGGAGGTGGATGCTTTCTGGTGCCCAGTCCTCACTTGTGGTTGGGTTTCTGCTGTGCTGAGGGACGGGTGTAGCAGCAGCTGGGACACGTGGCAGGACAGCACCAGCTTCTGCAGGGGATGAAGAGCTCCTTACACACTGTGAGATCCCAAATCCATCACATGGAGCCTAATGAGGGGGCTGAGCCAGGCCAAATACAACTGTTTAACAGTTTATTTTAACCATCCAATGAGAGCGAGACAACTTAAAAGGATTCATGCTGCCAACAATCTTTTCCTTTTTTTTTCCTCTTCTTCCCCTCCTCGCATGGCATTTGTTAGAAATCAGGATTTTTCTTCACTAAATGTCTTGTGGTCTCCTTAGCTTTGTTTCTTAACAGGGTTGTCTTTATGTTAGTTTTCTTTGGCTTCCCAATAGAAGAGTAACAGATTTCTTTTGAAGTTTTTATTGATGAATGAGCTCCTATAAATAACTCTCTGTGGCAGCAGCTTGATCTCAGAGTTTACTCTGGAATAATAGTAGCAATGGGAATGGAGGAAATTTATGGCAGCATGACATGAAATAGTTTAATGGGCTTCATACTGTTTAACTTAATCTTTACAGATGTAAAAACAGAAATACAATTATTGTAACAACTATTATTACATATTGCTCTTCTAAGGAAAACAGAAACTCAGTAAGCAATTGGAGATAGGTAGTGAAGAATTAGGGGGTCCAGCTCACCGTGGATTTGGGAATTGCTGGGTTGGGCCAGTGGATTTGCAAAGGCTCATCTGGAGAGCTCTGGGAAGGAGGGGCCTTCAGGTGGGATTTGGCACTGCCATGGAAAGCTGAGGCATGGGATGTAGGTGCTGGAAGCTGCTAGAACCAGTGGAAGTGGTTTAGCTCTGATTTTGGAAGGAGAAGAAATCAACCCTGTGTTTTGTTCCACACCTCCTTATTCCACCTGTGTGCTTGGGGAGGAGCTGATCCCAATCCCATCAAAGGCAATGGGGGTACTTGGACACATCCCTCGTGCCCTGTAGCCCCATGAGGGGCACAGCTGGAATCCTCCCACTTCAGGAGCAAAAACACTCCACTCACAGCAACCAGAGGATGGGAAGGATGAAGGGAGATAATCAAAAGTCCCCTGATAAAAGAGAATTTAACTGTTTATCACATATCTGCTCATCACAGGTTTGCTCAGGTCTCTCAGACAATGTCACTTGAGGCAAAGGTGACCCAGATGTGCCACTTTAAGATGTGGAAGCTTAAGAAAGTGAAAATTTTCTGTCTAAAAAACATAAAAAGTTTTCATAAATTTCTTCATAAAAATTTTCTGTCTAAATGTCCCACCCAGAGGCCGGCCAGCATTTTACCCAGCCCAGGATCCAGCTGGAGGATGTTGGAACCAATGTGCAGGAGGTGGGTGTAAAATCCAGTGTCAGAATTACTAGGAAAGGTCACAAGACCTAATCCAAACCTGAGATTTGGCTTGTGCCCAAGCCCAGCTCCATTTGCTTCTCGGTGCTTCGCAAAGAGCTTGGGTAAATATTGAAACATGTTGGTGCTCTGCGTAATTTCTGTAAAAAAAAAAAGCTGACAGCTTTTGTTTCCTCCTTGAGGGAGCATTATTTGAAACCAAACTGGTGAAAATGATCAGCATTGTGCGTTTCCAACTGTCTGTTCAGTGGGAAATTTGCGTTCTCCAATCCACGGAAATCACCCGTGCGAGAAAGAGCTCGCAAATTCTCCCTCGATTTCCAAAAATGTGGGAAAGTTTATTTATTTCTCCATGCATTCCTGATTCGCAATGTGCTCTCTAAAAATGTCGCTAAGATTTAGGCTAAGCGAGCTCATGCTAAATTTAGCAACTATATTTTAAATAAACATTCTTTACGCTTTGCTGAGCCGGCTTTGAAGCTGGCTTAAAACAAACCGTGTTCGCATGAACGTGAGCAATGTTTGGCTTTGGCCTAAGAGAACATCTGAATAAGTAATAATGTATTATTCGCTGTAATCCGAAAATGAGATTTTAGAGGTCTCACTCAGTCAATTTAGGAGAGATTCCTGTGAGGGATAGTGAATCAGGCCTGGATTATTTCTGGAAGGGCCCGTTCTGTTCTCTCTGACCACACAAAACTTCCTTCTAGTGTCTTGTTAGACACTGGAGCCGCGAGGCTCAGGGAATCAGCTGTGCCTTAGCACGCACTGCATTTGAGGAATCTGGCCCATTTTAAAGCACTTAATGATTTGTCTGGATAAAGCACTAAAAATATACTGTGGGGAGCAATTATGCAACGTCCAGACTGATGGATTGCATAACCTCATAGACCTTTTCCATCTGTAACTTCTCTCATCCTGTGATCTTGTCTTCTTGGTCTTTCATTTCAAATCAAATATGTGATCTGTTTAATATCCTGAACGCTGTCTCTTGGGGGATCTCTTCTCTGGGTGTGTGGGGCAATGAATCAAGTGAGGAAGCAGATCCTTCTTCCTTTTTTTGCTTTGGGAATTGGCTGCTCCTCACACCGGGCTTAGGAGCAGCCAGCAGGAAGCCAGTGGGTTTTGGTGCGGAAAGGGATGGTGCCTCCTTTATGTGTTTGCTGTGGTAAAGAATGGAAAATTAACTTTTAAAACTGGGGAAGGAGAAGAGGCTACCAAGTCCCTGGGATTTATGGCACCTTGCAATCAGGCATGGACAACCACACCTTGAGTGACAAACCCTGAAAGTGCCTTCTGCTCATGCTTAAATACTTGATTATATTTTATTCATGCTATGAGACCAACTTTAGGAGAACGCACACTGAGCCTATTTAAAGACTGGAAGCCCCATTTATGAGGAATTAAACTCCAGAATTATTTTAATATGCCAAATTTTCAGTTCCCCTCATGGGAAACTCACGTTTGGAGCAAAGCCCCTCTGGGAACCAGACAACTCCTCTGAGAGCCTCTCCCACTCTGTGATCTCCCTGCTCCTAGGAGTTAAAACTGGCCGCAGAGCTGGGAGATGAGAAACCTTGCTGGGCTGGGAGAGGTCATTCCTCTGCAGAGGAAGGGGAAGGCATCTCCATCGCCCACACAGGCAGCGTGCTGTTTATCCTGCATCCCGGGCTACTTCCACTTCTCCCCAGTATTCCAGACTGGTGTTTATAGCCAGCCCTGAGAGGTTGGGAAAGCCAGGAGGAGGAAGATTCCAGGGATGAGTGAAGTGCAGGGTGGCAGTTCTGTGCTTGGCAGCTGGTTTTCTGCCTTGTGAAGCAGGTGTGAAACCTCTGGCACCGATTCCTTGCAGCTTCTCAGGTCCTTGATGTTTCCCTGGCACCAAAATCCACACAGATATGGAGAGGATTAAAGGATGCTCAGCCCCATGCAGAGGGCAGGAATTGGTGAATTGACTGCACACTCATTGCTCTGCTGTTGTTTTTACTGTGTGTTTTTATTTTATGTTTTTACTGTATGTTTTTATTGTACCATGACTTCTCCCCTCTCTATAAACAGATGACGTGCAGAAGTCGTGTGTGGTTACTCATCCAGCCTGCTGGCAGTAAGACCCCTTTTCTTGGTCTTTATCCCCTGTTACAGCACCGGCCTGATCCCAATTAATTCCAAATTGCCCCTCAGAACTGCTCACCGGGTTCTGAGCTCATTGGAGTTAGTGTCACTTTTGTGCAGAGCATGTTAAGTTTACTAATTTCACTCCCTCGAGCGAAACCAAAATCAAGCTCAATGTGGCTTTTAAAGGCTGCAGCTGCACTTGGTCCCACTCCACTCCACCAAAACAGAAATAAGATCAAATGTCAAAGCAAAGCTTTCGCAAAGAAACAAATTCCCATTGCATAGAAAAAGCCGGGTCTCCAAAAAAAAAAGTGTCTGTGATAAAAATATACATCATGTATTAAACTGAAACTCGCTTTTTTTCACCGCTAAAAAACTGCTCTTGGGCAGAAAGGGCTCAGACAGGGAGAGGTCCCACATGTGGGAGTAGGAAAGGAATAAAAGCCCTGTTTGCAGGTCCAAAAAGGTATTCTGGGGGGCTGGAATAGGAGCTGAGAGGTGACAAAACTGGGGGTCACAGCTGGGAGGCCAAGTCAGGAGAAAGGGAAAGAGAGGAGCTGAAGACACAGGTTGAAAGTGATGACTGAGAGCATCAATATCCAGTTCTGGGGGATGAAACCTTTCCATGGGCCGGGCTGTGGGGACACCAGGGATGCAGGGTCCCTCCCATGGGAAGGGCTTGATGGTGACCCATCAGCCAAGTCCTGGGAGCAGCCTCAACCTCCCAGCCCACCCCAAGCCCAAAGCACCACTCAGGGGGTGCAGGGAGGACCCGAGGGCTCTGCTGGGCTCATTTTCCTCCCCCTGCAGCTTCCCGTGGGTGATGTCCCCTCCCAGACCCCGAAGGGGCCGGGGGTGTCAGTGCCAGCCTGGAATGGGACCTCCTGGCCAGATGGCCCCTTCTGTCCCTGGCGCCTGTCCCTAATGCCACACGGGAGTGGCACTGCAGGGCCAGGGGTGGCACACAGGGACATTTAACCCTCTCAGCACTCACCCAGCCCTGGGAATTCTGGTGGGGACTGAGCAGTGACACCTTCACAATCTTCTGCAAGTGTTTCTTCATTTCCTAATTCAGTGCCAGAACTTCAAACAAGTCAATAGATATTCGAACAGCAGCTGCCAGACATAGGAAGCTAATAAGGGATTTTATTAAAATAAAGTCTATTTTGCAAATCTGTTTTTTAAAAATAAAATATTTTTTTATTCTCTTTTTTCACATTGAGAAGCTCCAGTTCAGCCAATCCAGGGATCTGCCTGTGAGCATCCTTTTTTTTTTCTTTTTGGGGGGGGGAAGCTAAATAACAATTCTCACCTTTTGGAGATTTTCTGTCCTTCCCCATGTGAGAGCTCTTTGCCTTGGGCTGGAATGAGCAATCCTGGTCCAAACATCAAGGAATTGATGCCAACCTTCCTCTGCAAAAACTGAACCAAAACTCACCTGAAAACCGCACATTTCCAATATCCACGTGCTCATTTAAGAGCAAGCTTTGCTTTTGAGATGAAAGGGTGGGATGAAAGAAGGGGAAGAGAAGGAGGAACAATCATTTTGGGAAAGGTTTCATGAGTTTCAAGGATCAGGCAATTTCCCAGGAGCCTTTTTGTAGCCTCTCCCATCTTTTTGTGGCCCATCATGTCAGCAGCAGGCCCCACTCCTCCATCCTCCAGCACAAGCCAAGGGGTGTTTCACATCACACCAGCCACAGTCCTGAACAAAAATACCTTTATTGGATATAGGTTTGGTTTCATAATGAAAATTGAGAATATAATTTTTTTTCCCAAAAGGGCATTTATCCACGAATATACAAAAAGCCTCTATTTACGGCAAACAAAAATACAAAATATTCCTGATTTCTTGCAATGTGTCAGGATTCTTCCTCCTTTACAAAAAAAAAAAAAGAGAAAACTTCGGAAATATAGCTGATGTCTCTTTTTTTTTTTTTTCTTTTTTTTCCCCTGGTATTTGTCCCAGCCTCCACAACCCTCCCTCAGTCTTTTTTGGTCAGAAGCAACTGATCCCAGTAAGAGATGGAACAAGACAAATCTCCCTGTTTGCTCATCCATTCCCTTTTTTTTTAATTATTTTTGCCACATCCATGAGCAGAAACTCTGTGGGGATACTCCAAAGCACCAGTGCTGAGCAGGAAAACCAGTTCCACGCCATGCTGGGTCAGAGCAAGCAGGAATATTCAGGATGAGCCTGGATTGCTTGGTCTGCCACGAGTTCAGCTCCGGGAGGACTGGGCCAGTGGGGAATACCAGGAATTATTATGTGCATTGTTAATACCTGTGGGTATCGATGGCAAAACAAAACTCAGCCTCCTCCCCCCGGGACGGGGCTTGGCTTTCAAAGGGAAAATAAAAGAAGAAAACAGAGACCTGAAGGGCTGGAGGGAAACCTGCTCTGAGGAACCTGAGGGATGCAAAGGCTAAAGGTGCAGAGCAAAGCCCGCGGGGCTGCCGCTGCCTCCACCGCCCGGGGAGCACAAAGCCGCTTTACCTTCCAAAGTCGCTCGGGCAGGGGGCGGGAGGCACCCGCCAAAGAGAGTCCGCAGCGAGACGCGCCTTGAAAATGCCCTGAAATCCTGAGTCACCTTTAAAACATCGCTTTGGGGGTTGGTTTTTTGGGGTTTTTTTTAGGTCTTTACCCGCGTGGCGAGCTCCGAGTCCGATCTCTCCCTCCCACCGCGCCCCCCGCAGCAGCGCTCGGTGCCGGGGCTGCGCGTTAATTACGGGGGCGGCTACTGGAAATTAAACACCGCCTCGGAGAAGTGCAGGGGGAAGCAGGAGAGGAAGGGGATGCCGATGTGGTAAAGCCTCCCGTGCACCTGGGAGTCGAGCATCAGCGAGGCGTTGAGCGCCGGCCCGAAGGCGCCGCCGGCCACCAGCGAGCCGCCCAGGCAGCCGGCGGGGCTCTCCCGGGCCGCCTTGGGGGCTGCCCCGGGCGGCGGCGGCCGCAGCCCCTGCGCCAGGATGCTCTCGATGCTGAAGCTGCGGCCCCGGGAGCCGCTCTTGTGCGGCGGGGCGGCAGCGGGGGGCACCGGGGGCGGCCCCCCGGGAGAAGCCGCCGTCCCCCCGCCCGGCCGCGGCATCCCCGCGTCCCCCTTGGGCCGCTTGGGCTCGACGGGGCGGGCGGGCGGGCCGGGCTGCTCGGCAGCCTTGCTGTCCGGCGGGGCCGCGGCTTTGGGCTTCCTCTTCCTGCGGCGGTAGTTGCCGTTCTCGAACATGTCCAGGCAGCGCGGGTCCAGCGTCCAGTAGCTGCCCTTGCCCGGCCGGCCCTTCTCGCGGGGCACCTTGACGAAGCAGTCGTTGAGCGAGAGGTTGTGGCGGATGCTGTTCTGCCAGCCCTGCTTGTTGTCGTGGTAGAAAGGGAAGCGGTCCATGATGAACTGGTAGATGCCGCTCAGGGTCACCTTCTGCTCCGGAGCCTCTTTGATGGCCATGGCGATGAGGGCGATGTAGCTGTAGGGGGGTTTCTGAGGGGGGTCCTGGCGGGATATCGCCCCCCCGGGGGTGAAGCCGAGCGCGGCGGGCAGGTAAACCATGGACGGGCTGCCCAGGGGGGAGAGGTGGCTGCCGTAGAGGTGGCTCATCGCAGCTCCGCGTCTTCCCCCTCGGAGCCGAGCGAAGGGACGGGGCCGGGCAGGAACGTGGGACGAGTCCACCGGGGAGCTGTTTGTGCGAGCTCAGCTCCCAGCCCTGCCTGAAGGAGCTCGCTCTGCCTCTGTCCCTGCTTCATAGCTCTTAAAAAAAAAAAAAAAAAGAAAAAAAAAAAGGAGGAGAAAAAAAAAAGTTAAATAATTGTTGTAAGTTTGCTATTATATGTTGACTTAGCGCTGGAAAATAAATTGTCTCTGATAAACAGTCGTTTGTGTTCTCAGCCCACCCACATTAATTAAAATTTCATTGCTACAAAACTCCGAGCTCTCTCCACGTGTCTCGCTGGTACCAGCCAATGGTCTCCGGGTTATTCCTTCATTTGTTTATAGAATTAGTCTGTTGATAAGTCTGCCCACCCAAGTCGAATCAAGCTGTGTTTATTTGGAAAAATTTCCGGGCACCCAATATATAAACGCACTGATCTGATGTTTGAAATATCACGTCCACCCTTTGACGCTGTAAGCACACACAGCAGAGCAGGATGTTCGCTGCTGGAGCTGGGGAGCAGCGGGCAGGGATCCCCGCGGCAGAACTGGGGCGTTCGACAGCACCAAAATTCAAAAAAAAAAAAAACAAAAAAACAAAAAAAAAAAAAATTGAAGAAAGGCAGAGAAAAGGGTGGATGAGGGGAGGAGGCAGAGGAGGGAAAAGGGAAGCGGGATCAGGTGTGGAGGGTCCTTGGCACCTCCCCCTGCCGGGTTTCCACCCCGAGGAGACCCCCGGGGACGGGCGGAGGGGGACCCCCGGTGCAGCCCCGCGGGCAGCCCGAGCAGGCAGAGCAGCGCCGGGGCAGACTGCAGCACAAGGGGAATTTGGCAGGCCCGGGGAGGAGGGTCAGTATTTGTGAATGCGGGCCTGTTGCTTTATATTATGTACTTTCCTGTTTATAACAAGGAGGGGGATTATAACAACTTTACAAGTGCACACAGCTGGCCGGTGCTTACATTAGGAATTTGTGATGCTCTTTTTCTGTATAAACGTCCAGGTTTGGGGCTGTGTTTTCTGTTGTGGGATTTTTTTAATTTATTTTTTTTAATTTACTGACGTAACAGCTTTAATCTGAGGCCCCGAGGGATTCCGACGCAGTCGGAGGTGTCGCCTGTGTCCCCAATCCCCCCGCGGGTTTAGACCCCCTGTCGTGTGGAGCATCTTTTCTCCGAGGGAGGGAAGAAGAGGCCTGAGGGGGATCCAGAAACATCCCAACAGCGCAGCTCCCACGGGCCTGCTGGAATTTTTACCTGGCAGGGGAGGAGGTAAAAGCCGAGCTCCGGCTGTCCCCCAGCACTACCCTGTCCTGGCGATGCCATCCCCGCCTTTCCCTGCAAGTTCCCCTTCACCCGTGGGGTTTCCGTCTCTCCCCTGCCGGGAGGATTTTTCATCCCGCGGGTAAAACCCAGCGCGATGCTGTGGAGCTCCGGATGGCTCCTGAAAGCTGCAAACCGCCAGGAGAGCCTGGGAAACGCAGCCGGGATGCGCAGGGAGGCGGCTTCTCGGGCGGGGGTGTGGGGGTCTCCCCTCTCACTGGCTGGACCCACGCGTGGGAGGGGAGCTCACCCCTCTATCGCCGCCCTCGCCCGTAATTCCGCATCCCTCCCGCGCCCTGCGCACCCCCGCCGGCCCCCGGGAGCTGCAGCACCCGCCCGCCGTGCCAAAAAAGCGCAATAAAGCCCCAAATAAAGAAAGAGAGAGGTGAAAGGAGGGGTTTGGGGGCTCCCCGCCTGTCGACATTGCGGAGCAGCACGGCCGGGCAGCCTCGCCGCCCCCGGAGCATCCTCGCCGGGGAGGGATGGAGCGGAGCGCGGCCGCTCTGAGCCGCCCGCAGCATCCTCAGAGCAGCGGCCGAGGGTCTTCCCCCCTCAGCCCCCTCCTCTCCCCACCTCGGGGAGTGCCCCGCTCCTTGAGACACTCCAGGCACGGATTAGTAGAACAATAAATACTCGCGTGTGCGGCAGGAGACGGTCACAGGGCTCCCGCTCTCTCCCCGAGCTCCCTCCCCCAGTCAAATCCTTGCTTCCTCCCTTGTTTTCCCCTCTTGGCGGTGGGAAATCCTTGGAGGCGGGGATGCGGCTTTTCTCTCCGTTCCTTCTTCCCAGCTCATGCGCTGCGTGTTATCCCGGTTATCCCTTTCCTGCCGGCGGCAAGGCTGGAGCTCTTCAGCACGGGATCAGCCTCCGAGAGGCTCCGACGGCTGCGGGGGGGCCGGGAAAAAGCGACAGAGAGGGGGTCTCGTTGATGTTGATGGTGCCGTCGCTCTTTCTCTAAACAGAAAAAATACCAAAAAAAAAAAAAACCAAAAAAATTTGAAAAAAATAAACAAACAACGTGGAGCCGGCGATGGAGGCGCTCCTGGATGGGTTTCCCCTCCTCTCCAGCTGACGAACCCCTTTTAAAGCAGCAACGAGGAAAAATCCCGCCCGGAGCCCCCGGCGGGAGCAGGGCGCAAATGAGCTCTCCCCATTCCTGCTGCATCCCGGGAAACGGGGGAAGAAAGGGTGGAAATCGGGGGTTCCCAATCCTGCTGCACCTGAGGAGCGGGGGAGCAGCGCTGTAAATCAGGGATTCCCGTTCCTGCTGCGTCCCAGTCTCGAGGGGAAGAAGGGGGTGAAGTAGAGCTCCCCTTTCCTGCTGCATCTCGGGATGGGAGCAGCAGGATGTAAATCAGTGATTCCCAATCCGGCTGCTTCCCAGTTTTGGGGGGAAGAAGGGTGTGAATCAGAATTCCCCTTTCCTGATCAATCCCGGGAAGGGGTGTAAATCAGTGATCCCCATTCCTGATCCATGCTGGGAAATGGGGATGAAGGGTGTGAATCGGAATTCCCCTTTCCTGACCCATGCCGGGAAATGCAGAAGGGGTGTAAATCAGTGATCCCCCATTCCTGATCCATGCCGGGAAATGGGGATGAAGGGATGTAAATCAGTGATCCCCATTTCTGATCCATCCTGGGAAGTGGGGAAGAGGTGTAAATCAGTGATCCCCGTTCCTGATCCATGCCGGGAAATGGGGATGAAGGGGTGTAAATCAGTGATCCCCATTCCTAATCCATGCCGGGAAATGGGGGGAGGAAATGGGCCAAAAATCAGAGCTCCCTGCTCCTTCTGTATCACAATTTTGGGAGTAATAAGGGCTGTAAGTCAGTGATCCCCACTCCCGCATTAGTCCTGCCCGGGGGAAATGGGGGTGTAAATCAGTGCTCCCCATTCCTGCTGCACCCCAGGATGTGGGGAGAGGGGTAAAAAAGTGTGTTCCCCATTCCTGCTGCATCCCAGCCTCGGGGAAAGCAGGAATGTGAACCAAAGCTCCCCATTCCTGCTGCATCCCGGCCTGGAGAGGAGCTGGGATGTGAACCAGAGCTCCCCATTCCTGCTGCATCCCGGCCTGGAGAGGAGCGGGAATGTGAACCAGAGCTCCCCATTCCTGCTGCATCCTGGCCTGGAGAGGAGCGGGGATGTGAACCAGAGCTCCCCATTCCTGCTGCCTTGCGGGAAACGGGGGAAGAGGGGGTGTAAATCAGAGTTCCCCATTCCTGCAGCACCCCAGGATGTGGGGTCAAAGCAAAAAACAGAGCTCCCCTCTCCTACTGCATCCCAGCTGAGATCTTCAGGGATATAAATCCGTGCTCCCTGTTCCTGCTGCATCCCGGCCTGAGGAAGAGCGGGAATGTAAATCCGTGCTCCCCATTCCTGTGGCACCTCGGCCTGGAGGGGAGCAGGGATGTGAATTTGAGCTCCCCATTCCCGCTGCATCCCGGCCTGGAGGGGAGCAGGAATGTAAATCCGTGCTCCCCATTCCCACTGCATCCCGGCCTGAAGAAGAGCGGGAATGTGAATTTGAGCTCCCCATTCCCACTGCATCCCGGCCATGCCGGGCTCCTCAGGGATGTGACTTTGAGTTCCCCATCCCCGCTGCATCCCAGCCCTGCCGGGCTCCTCGGGCTGCCCTCCCGGGGGGAGCTGCCCGCCCCTCGGCCCTGGCCGAGCACAGCTGCCCGGTCTCTCGGTACCGCCCCGGGATCAGGGATGGATTTCCTTCTCTCCCGGCCTTCCAGTGCCGGCTGTGGATTTTCTGCGAAGTCCCTTCGGAAATGAAAGCAGAGCTCGTGGCCTGCCCCAAAAACCTCTCGGCCAGAGCGGTCCCACGAGCTCCAGGGAAGGTGGGATTGCCTGGCAGGGACGAGGCAGCTCTGCTGGGCTGAGGGGATTCCCGGAGGGAATGCGTTCCCCCGGGGCCTGGAGCACCAGGGAAATGCTCCCTTGGCTGGGGACGAGATGGAAAACCGCTGGCTCTTCTCCCCAGGACCGAAACCGGCTGGGGTGGCTGGCGTTTGGGACAGGCTTGCAAAGCCGGTGGTGAATGGTAATACAAGAAAAAAAAAAAATGCTAGAAAGCATATCCACCATCCTCATCCTCTTCCCGGAGCCACCCTGAGCCCCAGCCCGGGGCTACTGGCCACGCAGCAGCATCAGCCAGACCCCGGGGCCAAGGCTGGCCCCCCTGACCCGCGGGGAGAGGGGCTATGGGGGGGCTTGTGCTGCTCCTTTGGGGGCTGCGAGCCAAAGCTGGGCATGGCTGCCTTCAAAAGTTACCCCGGGCCTTCCTCCTTCCTTCAGTTCTTCCTTCCTCCCCCTCTGCTCCTGCCAGGCAGGAGTCACCTGTCGAGACAGACTCCAATCCCTATCGCAGCTTTTAAACAGTCACCAAAGGATCCTCTGGCCTCTCCTGCGACACCAGCCCACCCCAAAAGGCTCCCCTAAAACACCAGCCCACCCCAAAGGGCTCTTCTGAAACACCAGCCCACCCCAAAGGGCTCTTCTGAAACACCAGCCCACCCCAAAAGGCGTCCCGGGGGGTGTTTGGGGTGACTGGGGAGGGGGGACAGGGACAGGAGGGGGCACAGCGAGGGGACAATGCTGGCAGCCCCGCAGGAGCTCTCCAGGGGGACAGGGGACAGGGGACAGGGGACAGGGGACGGGAGCGGCGCAGAGCCCGTGCGGGAGCGTCCTGTGGGGCGAGGTGGGGAAAGAAACACCAAAAAAAGGAGTTTTGGGGGGGAAGGGGATGCCAGGAACTGTCCAGCAGCAGCGCGGGGGGAGGCCGCCGAGCCCTGGGGGTGTCCCTGCTCCCGGTCCTGCATCCCATCCTGAGGGATGGGGTCCCCATGACTGACGACAAGGGTGCCCAAATTCCCAGCACCCTGGGGGGAAGATGTGGGAGCCATCCCGGGGCTGCTCCACGCGTGTGGGAAGAGCCACACAGGCACCTGACTTCAGCCATCCCCCCCCAGCGACCCCGGGACCCACGCAGGAAAAAAATCCCACGGGAAGACGGTCTGGAGCGGGGAAGAATTCTTACCCAATTCATATTTTCCCCCCCTTTTCCTCTTATTTATTTTCTTTTCATCGTTTTGCTCCCTTTATTTCCCTATTTTTAATCCTTTACACTCGGTATTTTCTCTGGTTAAGAGAGCGCTTTGACTTTTATTTCCTTTTTAAAAAGTAATAAAAAAGAAGAAAATATAAAATTAGATAAAAAACGCCCTCCGAGAGCCAGGAAAAACGGCGGGGAGTTTTTTTACAAGAATGTTCCTTAAAATACAGATCAAGTGAGGTTCAGACATTTTTTTCTCATTTAAATCGAGAGTTTCGCTGCTTTTTGCCAGCTTTCAAGCGCAGGCGAAATTTAACCGCTCAAAACCAATTTAGATCATCGATTTCAACAGCCCGACGTGGGCATAAACCCTCCCGAACCCCCAAAAAAAGGGGTTTGAGGGGCACTGGGGGGCTGCGGGCGGTGGGATGGGGCAGGGTTGGGATTTTTCCCCTTGGAAATGGGATTTTACAGCTGGGAAAGGGGCCTGGCTCCAGAGATCTGCGTTTGAAAAGCTCCAAAGACCTCCTGAACTGGGTTTTAGGCTTTGCCGGCGTGCCCAGGCTCTCGGCATTGCTAAACCCGGCGGTTTGCCCTGGATTAAAAAGCTTGAACAGGTTAAAGGATGATTTGGGGGAAAAAGCCCAGAATATCTGACAGCGCCCGGCCTTGCCAACAGGAGCTTCGATAAATGAAAAATAATAATAATAATTTAAAAAAAAAGTTAAAATCAGCCAATTCTTCGAGCAAGAGAGGATTTCAAACCCCGCAATGATTCCCGAGTGAACTTTCCACCTTTCCAAGGCTCCGGGTTGAAAGGATCGCTCTCACTCCCAGGCGCTCGGGATTCCTTGCAAGAAAACCAAATAAATAAATGAAATGGATTTGTTTTAGGAGGGGGGGTGGGTGCTTTCTGCCCCGCGCAAGGGCCGCGCTCGCACGGACGGGGCGAGAGGAGCAGAAATTCCCCTCCCTGCGCCTCCTGTTTTCCCGTTTTCCCCGTGGCAGGCCCGGGAAAACTCCCGGAATGTCAGGGATTTGGGGTTGAGGGGGCTCAGCCCCGCCGTGGTTTCCCTTGCCCACCCTCCCCAGTGGTACAATCCCAGCTCTTCCCGTGAATTCAACCTTGTCTCCAAGAAAGCAAGCTCAGCAAGCTCCGGGAAAATCGTTTTGGTTTTAAAAACAACCACAGCCGCGTTTTCTGCGCGAAGGGAGGGAAAAAATAAAACCCTGTTAAAAAAACCCCCAGTTTATACACAGAGAAGCGCCAGACTTGGAGCAGAAAAAACCAGCATGGATTTATTTTAAGGTAAGTACAACAATTAGGACCACATAAGACAAACGAACTTCGAAGCAGGTTAAAGCAAATAGTCCTTAGGAATGGTAAAGGTGAAATCTATTATACAAAACATCACACGTCGTAAATAATAATAATAAAAAAAAAGTATCAGATACTTTGTCTATTTTTTTTTCCTCCTTAAAAAAAAAAAAAATTCCACCAGCAAAAAAATAAATTATTTCCTCGTCTTGCGAAAAGAACAGCTCTAAAACGAAAGAAAATCTATTGCATAATTGTACACAGAAGAAGAAGAAGAAGAAGAAATCACTTGTCATGAATTTGGAAGTTAGGAACCGTTGGGCGAGACAAAAATAATCCAGTGAACTCAACTTTAAATATTATATTAATGGCTCTGAAAATCAGCCTGATTAGAAATCCACGTATTTTTTACAGCACAACAGAGAACTCAAAAAAATACCCAGGAACATATATTTATATATATATTTATAAACTTTTTTTTTTCCTTTTAAAAAGTATAAATGGTCGTCGTGATATTGGTCCATAACTTATTTTTCTGAGACCCCCTATACTTTAGCATATAAAATTTGCCACTTTTAGATAGACATATATATATATATATAATTTTTTTAACCTTTTTCTTTTCTTTCTTTTTTTTTTGGTTGTTTTTTTTTTTCTTTTTCAAATGAGAGATCCCCCCCCCTTTTTTTTTTTCCAAGTAAAATCTACTTGTCCCGAATTTAAGGAACCCCCAAACCGGGGCTTTTTGGGATCTTCAAACTCTTTGGCCGCAAAGTCCACGGGGAAGCTGTCAGATTTATTTTAATTGCTGCGGGTTTATTTCTCCCGATCTTTTTTTTTTTTTTTTAATAATTATTATTAATAATATTTTTTAATTTTTACGGGCCTAAGCGGGGGGGTTGGCAGCTACTCAGTACTTAGTGCAGTCGTAGGAGTAGGGGGCGGCGTGGCGATATAGGGAGGGCGCGGATCTGTAGGGGATCTGACAGGCGGAGTTGCTGCTCACCTGATGCTCGCTCAGCGCCGCGCTCTCCATCCCCAGCCGGTGCGACGTGAACATTTCCCGCACGTTGGGAAAAGTCTGCTGCTGAGAGCCGAAAGCGTGCCCGGGCAGGTGGCTCAGCTCAGCGCCGTGGTTGAGGTACCAAGAAGCCGCGGGCTGTCCCCCTGCCGCCGCCGCTCCTCCTCCTCCTCCTCCTCCTCCTCCTCCTCCGTGGGGATGCGCGGTGCCCAGCGCTCCGTCCTGCCCCGCGGGCAGGCTCAGCGTGCCCAGCGGCGACGGGGCGCCCGTGGGATGCTCGGCCAGCCCGTCGTCCAGCGGAGCGCACATGTGGGCCGGCCTGTCGCCGCTGTAGAGGCTCATGGCCCGCATGCTGCAGTGGTAGCTCCCACTAGCGTCCAGCGCCTGGCCGCACGCCGCGCCGTAGCCCGCAGCCTGCCCCGCCGCGGGGTAGCCCAGCGCCAGCCCGCCGCCCGTCCTGCCCGAGGCGGCACTCACCGGGCTCAGCTCGCCCGCGGGGGAAGTCCGCAGGGTCATGATGCTCTCCACGCTGAAGCCCGGCAGCCCGTTGCCGGCGGGGTGATGCTCGGGCAGAGCCGCGTCCGGGGAGGCGGCGGCGGCGGGCGGCGAGGCGGCGCTGCGGGGGCTGTCCCGCAGGGCCCCGCCGCTGGCCGGGCTCAGCGTCTCCACCTTGGTGATCACGGGCAGCTCGGGAGACGCCGTCTCGCTCTTGATCACCACCTTCTTCTCGGAGGCCGGCGCCGAGGCGGAGGAAGAGGAAGAGGAGGAGGAGGCTTCCTTGGGGAGGTCGGCGCCGGGCAGCCCGGGGGGCTTGGGCTGCTCCTTCAGCAGCCGCTCCCGGGCCTCCTCCTTCTCCTTGGAGACATCCTTCTTCTTGAAGCGTCTCCGGCGGCGCAGGAAGCTGCCGTTCTCGAACATGTTGTAGGAGTCGGGGTCCAGCGTCCAGTAGCTGCCCTTGCCCGGCTTCTTGTCGTCGCGGGGCACCTTGACGAAGCACTCGTTGAGCGAGAGGTTGTGGCGGATGCTGTTCTGCCAGCCCTGCTTGTTCTCTCGGTAGAAAGGGAAGCGGTCCATGATGAACTGGTAAATCCCATTGAGCGTGATCTTCTTGTCGGGGGCGTTCTGGATGGCCATGGTGATGAGGGCGATGTAGCTGTAAGGTGGCTTCACCAGGTCCTTGGGGGCGGTGGGTTGGTGCGGGTGGTAGGGGCCGTAGGAGCGCCCCATGCCCGCCGCGTACTGCTCGGCGTGGCCCGAATAGACGCTCATGGGGTTGCCCATGCCGCCGTAGGTGCCGGCGGCCCGGTAGTAGTTCTGCTCGCTTAAATACGGCACCACTCCCAAAGCGTTGGGGTCCGAGACGGAGTAGCGAGCCTGCATCATGGAGAGGGGCTTGCCGCGGAGGACAGGAGGAAGAGGAGGACGGTGGAATGGCCTCACCCCCGTCCGGGACCCCTCCGCGGAGAAGGGAGAGAGGGAGAGAGCGGGAGAGAAAGAGAGAGAGAGTCTCGGAGCCGAGCTAAATCCCAGCGTGTCCTCTAGCAGCGGCACCGCAGCGGCATCCTCCGGGTCGCCGGGGGCAGGGTGGTCTCTGGCGGCCTCTCCCTCCCTCTGTATGACTGTGATTCTGCTACACACGCCTACGGCCCGCGGCGGGCGCTGCTGCGGGGAGCTGGGCTGGTTGGGAGGGGGGGGCTGTTCTCGCAGGAAAAGGGAATTAAAAATAAAATTTAAAAAAAAAAAAAAAAAAAAAAAAGAACGAACCAAAACAAAACCGAAGAATAAAAAAAAAAAAAAAACTTGAAAAAAAATGAAAAAGACGAAAAAGCAGCCTTGCGGAAAGCCCAGTCCTTGTCACAAGAGCGGCCCGAAGCGTTGCGGAGCCCCCGGAGGGGTGCGGGAGCGGCCGCCGAGCTCCCTCCCGGCCGCGCTGCGCCGCTTCCAAACTCGCCCCGCGCCGCCGCCGCGCTTTTACTCCCCGCCGGCCCCGCCCCCCGCCGCGGCCGCCAGCCAATGGGAGCGCGCGGCGGCGCGGCCGCGGCCAATGGGAGCGCGCGGCGGCGCGGCCGCGGCCAATGGGAGCGCGGGACGCGGCGGCGCTGGCGGGCGGCCCCCGGGCCGGGCACCCCCGGTCCGTCCGTGCGGGGTTCGCCGGTTCGGCCCCAAAAAACAGCCCCGAAACACAGCCCCGAGCCGGCCGGGGATGTGCCCGCTGCCCGCTGCTAACGGCGGGGTCTGTAAGCGCTTGGCGCAGGCAGGTTGATGGCGGGAGCGGTGGCACCGGCGTGGCGATGTCCCCGTGTCCCCCCCGCGCCCGCGCTGTGTTTCATGTATTCATATGGAAGGTGTCGCGGTGTCGCCGTGTCCCCGTGCCCGTATAAATGTATTGATTTGGAACTGGTCGTCGGGAGAGGCCGCTGGGTGCTCGCACGGTGGCGGTGGCACCGCGGCTCGGCCCCGGTGCTGCCGTCGGGGCGGGTTCGGAGGTTCCTCGGCCGCTTTGGGGGAGTTTGGGGATATTTTATTATTCTAGGGAAAAACCCAACAAAACCGACAAAAAGCAGCGAGCGCATTGAAGTGTCCGTATTTTTTTTCGTTCCGGTCATCGAGGTGGATTTTGTCGTGCCTGTGAAATCCGCCCCTCTGCCGTGTCCCTAATGAGTTCATTAGGGGCAATCAGAGCGGGACAATTAGGGACGCACGGTGACCAAGTGTAAACTCAAGTGTTGGGGGGAAACCGCTGCGAATTGTCCTGCTCCACCCGGGAGAAGCGTGGATCTGCCGGGCGAAGGAACCGAGGTGGGAATCGCCAGCGATTTCCCCGCTCCGCAGGGAAAAAAAAAAAAAAAAGAATAAAAATCAGAATTTATCCATAATCAAAAATAGCGCTGCAAAATCCATCGGAGCCCGGAAAGACCGAGATAAGGCCGAGATGAATTTGCTGTCACTTCGCTCGGGCTCCTTCCCGCCGCCTCCCCCGAGCCTGGCTGCTGCCGCTCTGATCGCCGAGCGCTGATTTTTGGGTTTCTTACACTGTAATTTTGCCTTGCCCTCCTTGCAATTTGTGCGGTTTCGTAAGGCTTTAAACAAAGATATTTTTTCCCCCCCCAAAGTCGGGCTGGGATTTTGGCGGCTGCTGGCACCGAGGGTCCCCTTCCCGCTCGCGGCTCCGGCCGTGGGAACCGGCGGGGCTGTTAATTACCGGAGATTTTCTTAATAAGAAAGGAAACGATTTTATGCGATAACTAAGGGCAGGGGAAAAAATTAAATTATGAGGCAGCTCCTCTACAAGGAGGGATGGTTAAAAATGATCTGCGATGGAAAAATTGATAGGGGACTTTGTCCGGGCGCTCCAAAATTGTTCTTTAGTTTTGACGGAAATAATTTTGAATGTTCGGGGAGGGTTTCATCCACCGAGAAAATGTCCGGGGATATTTTGTTTGGGAAAATAGATAGTGAATTCCGAGAGATAAGCTGATACTTTTCATGTAAATGTATGACCATAAGAGAAAACTTTTATTTTTTTTTCTGGAATAATGTGAGAACGACTTCTCACTTTTATGTTGGGTTTTTCAAATAAATCACATTTCTCGTAACAGCTTGGGCTGTGTCTCAGCGTACACAAACACGCGGGATTTCTTGAACGATATACGTTTATAAAATGCTGGAATTTTATAAAAGAGAGCTTGAGCAAAGCCACCCCTGCGGTGTCGCAGTGCTGTCCCTTCCTAGGAGCCTGGAGAATTATCCTTGATGGAATCTTACCTCTCCTCGGCTGAAAACTTTACCGAGCTGAATTTCTAGGGAACCCCCAGAAGCAGCAAAAGTTCTTTGCTTGCTGCAGCCGGGCACCGAGCAGACACCGAGCCAGCGGGCCGGGAACAACCCGAAATTCGAACGGCTTGAAGAAACAAACAAACCAAAAACAAAATGAAAATCGGCGTTATGAAAAATACGGGGTTAGCGCGGGGAAAGGAGCCCCTTCGAGGGGGAGAGCGGGAGGCGCTTGGAAATGAGGGGTTTTCCTCGCGGGGCTCCCTTCGCCCGCTTCCCCGGGGGAGCCGCCGCTTTCCCCTCGCAGCCTTTGCCGGCAGCGGCAGCGGAGCTCTCGCAGCGCTCGGGGCGCCCCGGGGGCCGCTCCTGGAGCCGCTCCCGGGCCGTTCCCGCTGTCATTCCCCGTGTCGCTCCCAGGGCCGTTCCCGGGCCGTTCCCGGTGTCGGTCCCGGGCTGTTCCCGGTTTGTTCCCGGTGCCGCTCCCGGGCCATTCCCAGGCCGTTCCCGGGCCGTTCCCGGTGCCGCTCCGGGACTGTTCCCGGTGTCGTTCCCAGGGCCGTTCCCGGTGTCATTCCCAGGCCGTTCCCGGTGTCAGTCCCGGTGCCGTTCCCGGTGTCATTCCCGGTGTCGTTCCCGGGCCGTTCCCGGTGTCATTCCCGGTGTCATTCCCAGGCCGTTCCCGGTGCCGTTCCGGGTGTCATTCCCAGGCCGTTCCTGGTGCCGTTCTCGGTGTCATTCCCGGTGTCTTCCCGGGCTCGCTCCGGTCTCACCTGCCCGCGGGGGCTCCGCGCGGCGTGTGTCGCCCCCCAGGGGACACCGCGGGGACTGCAGCGCTGCCCGGCACCGCCCGGGCGCGGGGACAGGACAGAGGGACAGGGACAGAGGGACAGGGCAGGACAGAGGGACAGGACAGAGGGACAGGGACAGAGGGACAGGGCAGGACAGAGGGACAGGACAGAGGGACAGGACAGGACAGAGGGACAGGGACAGAGGGACAGGGCAGGACAGAGGGACAGGGACAGGACAGAGGGACAGGACAGGACAGCGGGACAGGGACAGAGGGACAGGGCAGGACAGAGGGACAGGGACAGGACAGAGGGACAGGACAGGACAGAGGGACAGGGACAGAGGGACAGGGCAGGACAGAGGGACAGGGACAGGACAGAGGGACAGGACAGGACAGGACAGAGGGACGGGGACTGAGGGACAGGACAGGACAAAGGGACGGGGACAGAGGGACAGAAATGGGGACAGGGAGACACTGAGCAGGAAAAGAGGAAAGAGGGAGCAGCGTGGGAGAGAGGATGGAGGAGGGAACAAAGGAGAGAGGGTGAGTGGAGAAAATGAGTGGGCAAAGGGAGAGGAAAAGCAGGGAAGGAAGGAAGAGACAGAGAGGAGGAAATGAAAGAGGGAAAGAGTGAGGGGGGAAAGGGAAGGAAGGAAGGAAGGAAGGAAGGAAGGAAGGAGGAAGGAAGGAAGGAAGGAAGGAAGGAAGGAAGGAAGGAAGGAAGGAAGGAAGGAAGGAAGGAAGGAAGGAAGGAAGGAAGGAAGGAAGGAAGGAAGGAAGGAAGGAAGGAAGGAAGGAAGGAAGGAAGGAAGGAAGGAAGGAAGGACGGAAGGAAGGAAGGAAGGAAGGAAGGAAGGAAGGAAGGGGAAGGAAGGAAGGAAGGAAGGAAGGAAGGAAGGAAGGAAGGAAGGAAGGAAGGAAGGAAGGAAGGAAGGAAGGAAGGAAGGAAGGAAGGAAGGAAGGAAGGAAGGAAAAGAGAGACCAAGAAAGAAAGAAATTAAAGGAGTGAGAGGAGGGAAGGAGAGGAAGAAAAAGATTAAGAAAGGAGAAAGAATGAAGGAAAGAGGAAGACAGAAATAAAGGAAGAAAGAAGGAGAGGAAAAGGAAGAAAGGAAAGGAAAGCAGGAAAGGGGAAAGGGAAGGGGAAAGGGAAAGGGAAAGGGAAAGGGAAAGGGAAAGGGAAAGGGAAAGGGAAAGGGAAAGGAAAGGAAAGGGAAAGGAAAGGAAAGGAAAGGAAAGGAAAGGAAAGGAAAGGAAAGGAAAGGAAAGGAAAGGAAAGGAAAGGAAAGGAAAGGAAAGGAAAGGAAAGGAAGGAAAAGCTCTGTCTGGCACAGTCCGACCAAGTCCCACTGATGTACACGATTTTCTTGACATTGCTGCACAGCCCAGGCCGGCCCCAGCTGCCTTGAGGTGCCTCCTTCACCAGGGAATTTCACAAACACAAAGATTCACTCACACTCTTTATTCTCACATATCATATCATATTAATTATATTATATTAATTATATTATATTATATTATATTATATTATATTATATTATATTATATTATATTATATTATATTATATTATTTCTTATCTATATCACAAGTCCTGAGTTCTACAGCATTCTGCTAACAAGCTACAAAATGGCCAATTATCTTTCTCTACAAGGTCTTTTAAAGCCAAACTGTCCAATTAAGAAATGACACCTAAATTATTTTCACTTTTTAACCAATAACTGACCACTCAAAGTCCTCAATGTGGACTTTTCAGTCCAATTACACAAAACCACCCAAACCCAAGGAGAAGAAAGCGAAGAAGAACAAGCAGCCACCACCCCAAAACCTCCACCATTCCCCACGTACATCGCTATATTCCAAAACCCCAAACTGAGTTTTCTAACCTTGAAAAACCCGACGTTTTTTAACCTTAAGCTCAGAGTTTTCCACCCTGTGATATCACACTCTTCTGAGCAAACCCCACACCCACAATCCCAGCGCCGCCAATCCATCCTGGCAGCCTCAGGTCACAGACAGAATTCCCTTGTGGGCCTCCAGCGCAGAAAGTTCCAGATTCTCAGCACCCAGGCCTCCAGCAGAAAGGCTCTTCCCAAACCCACCAGTGCTCCAAAACGTTTATTTTTCGGATGCTCAGTTGAGAAGGTGAAGCCTCAGCACAGCATTCAATGTGGATTTGAATCCGAATCTGGGAATCGCTCAGAGCTGGAGGGGAAAACGCCTGAACTCAGCAGAGCCTTGGTCGCTGTGGAGAGGAAAAAGCTCAGGAAAGGAGTTTGCATCCGCAGCCCTCGGAGAGCAGCACCACGATTGATTCTGGGTTTGGGCTGGCACAGCTGCACTCGGCTCTGGGAGAGGAGCGGCAGCAGCCCGGCCAAGTGGGGTGAATATAATTAATAGATTTTAATATAATATAATATAATATAATATAATATAATATAATATAATATAATATAATATAAAATATAATATAATGAATTAATATAATATAATATAATATAATATAATATAATATAATAATATAATATATAATGTAAAATAAAATAAATATTATATATAATGTAAAATAAAATAAATGTAATAGAATTTTATATATAATATAATACATAATGTAAAATAATATAATATAATATATAATGTAAAATAAAATAAATATAATAAAATTTTATATATAATATAATATAATATAATATAATATAATATAATATAATATAATATAATATATATAATGTAATATAATATATAATGTAAAATAATATAATGGAATTATATATATAATATAATATAATATAATATAATATAATATAATATAATATAATATTATATTATGTAATATAATGTAACAACATAATATCATATCATAATATAACAATACAATACAATATGTATAACATAATGTAATATATATAATATAACATAGCGTAATATAATATAATACAACATAACCTAATATATTGTAATATCATATCATATAAAATCATAATAATATAACATAATATAAGATAACACAATATAACATAATACAATCCAATACTATATACAATATAATGCAATATAATACAATACGACACAATACAACATAATATAACACAATACAAAATAAATAATAATAAATACACCAACTCTGAGGACATTTCCCCCCTTCCCCAGCACGCTTTAAAATAAACCTTCACCAATTTTATTCTCCGGTTCATTGTTCCCATGCATCAGGAATGTCGAGATTCCCAAGCTCCTTTTTTTGGGGTGGTTTTTGGTAGAATGAGCTGGTTCTACAAACAATAAATCGTGCAAACGCGTCGTTTATTATCCGGTTAAAGGCGAGCAAGAAGCGATTTGCTGGAGCTCACACAGAGCCTGGATACTGTTTCATTACTGTTTTATTCACCACCGGCCAGTTTTAATTGGAAAAGCAATTAATGAGAGGGATAATTTTACCGAAGCGTTTTTGCTGTTTAACCCCGGCGGGACACCGGGCCCTCGGCGCCCTGCCCTCGCGCTTTGCCTTCGAGGCCTTCTGAGCCCTCAGCGCCGCCGTAGCCGCCGCGCGCGCGCCGGGGGGGCGTGGCCAGCGCGGAGGCTCCGCCTTTACACCGCGAAGGGCGTGGTCCTTGTGCAGTGACGTCACTATTTTGGTGGGCGGTTGTGTTTGTGACGTCATTGGTGATGATCCAGCGAGGGGCGGGGCGTCTCTGACGTCACGGCGCGGCGGAGAGAGCGGGCACGCGGGAGGGGATGGCGGTGACGTCACGGCGGGCGGGGGCGGGCGGCGGTGACGTCACGGCGATGGCGCTGCCCTCGGCGGGCCGCTCCAAGCAGGACATCCGGGAGAAGGTGTGGGAGCACCTGGAGGCCTCCGGCCTGGCCGAGTTCCCGCGGCCCGTGCGCGGCCGCATCCCCAACTTCAAGGTACGGCGGCGGCCGGCGCTGGGCCGCCTCCTGCTGCTGCTGCTGCTTCCCTGCCCCGCAATGCCGGGAGCGGCCCCCAGTGCCCCTCCAGTGCTCCCCATTGTCCCCTGTGGCCTCCAATGCCCCTCAGTGCCCTCCAGTTACCCCCCTGTGCCCCTCCAGTACCCCCCATTGTCCCATGTGGCCTCCAGTCCCCCCAGTGCCCCCCATTGTCCCCTGTGGCCTCCAGTTCTTCCCCCTGTGCCCCTCCAGTACCCCCCATTGTCCCCTTGGCCTCCAGTGCCCCCCCTGTGCCCCTCCAGTGCCCCCTTGGTACCTCCCATTGTCCCCTGTGGCCTCCAGTTCCCCCCAGTGTCCTCCAGTTCCTCCCCCAGTGCCCCCCTGTGCCCCTCCAGTTCCCCCCCGGTACCCCCCCATTGTCCCCTGTGGCCTCAGTGCCCCCCCAGTACCCCCCATTGTCCCCTGTGCCCCTCCAGTACCCCCCCATTGTCCCCTGTGGTTTCCAGTTCCCCCCAGTTCCCCCCCAGCTCCTTGCCAGTTCCCCCCCAGTTCCCCTCAGTGCCCTCCAGTGCCCCAGAGTTCCCCCCACCAGTATCCCCCCAGTACCCCCTGTGGCCTCCAGTGCCCCCCAGTGCCCCCCAGTTCCCCGGGCAGCTCCTCGCAGCCCTGGAAGGGAAGCAAACAAAACCTGCTTGTCAATTCCCGAGCCCCAGAAGGGTTTGAGCTGGAAGGGAATTTAAAGCTCCCTCAAAGCAGGAACACCTTCACTATCCCCCTTCGAGCCCTGTCCAAGCTGGCGTTGGGCATTTCACAGAAAAAATTAGCAGCCCCTCAATTAAAAATCTGCAGAAACCAGCAGAGGGTGACAGGTTCTGCATTGCCCACCCGTGCTGTGAGCTGTTTCATGCCACCAGGGCTCTTCCCACGCTGCCGCCAGGCTTCGGGGCTTGCCGGAGTTCCGGGCTGCCCGCACAGTAAAAATAAACCCCGATGCTCCCCAGAGGAACGCCCGCTTCCTAACGCTGGAAGTAAGTGCAAACCCCCTGCTCCCGGCTCCTTCCCTGCCCCAGGGCTCCCTCCAGGCCTGCTGCTCTCTCGGGGAGCTGGACGTGTTCGGCAGAGCGCGGGAGGTGAAGGTGGATCCTGACAAACCTCTGGAAGGTGCCCGGCTGGCGGCTCTGCAGGTAAAGGCAGCTGGGCAGCCCTGAGGAGGGGCTGGCAGGGGACAGCAGAGCCTGGCAGCACTCTGCAGGGATGTGCCCTGAGTGACCAAACTATCCTTTGTCTCCTTAAAAAGCCCAGAAGTTTGTCTCCTCAGTTTGGTGAAGGCACCTCATGGGAGCTTGGGGACTTCACCTCAAACCTCAGGATACCCAGTTAGAGGCCAAAAGGTCCCGCCTAGGTAATTCACTAGAAAAGGAAGAGAACAAAGGAAATAATCCCTTTTGTGGGGTGTTTTTACCAGGAGCAAGAGCCTCTTACCCCTGGCTCATTTTTCTCTGTAAGAGCTTTGTTATTTTGCCTTTTATTAAACATTTTCTGTTTCCAACACTGCCTCAGGAGCCATCCCACTGATTGTATGCTGTTCAGGGTAGCTGGGCTAGCTCGGGTGTGATGGGCTCCTCTGAGAGCTCACAAGACCTGGCTCGAGGAGAAAATACAACACACCTCAGCCACACCTGGCATCTGCAAGGGGTTTGTGTGCAGCTCATCTGTGGAGCTCGGATCAATAGGTGTCATGGAATGGTTTAGGTTGAAAAGGATTTGAAGGATAATTCAGTTCCAACCTCCTGCCATGGCAGGGACACCTTCCACCATCCCAATGTGCTCCAAGCCCTGTCCAGCCTGGCCTTGGTCATTCCAGGGATCCAGAAGCAGCCACAGCTTCTCTCCCCACCCTCTCAGGGAGGAATTTCTCCCTAATATCCAATCTAACCCTGCCCTTTGTCAGATTGAATCTGTTACCTCATAAAGCTATTTAGAGACATGGCCTTAAAGGAGGAATTGTCTTTAAAGATACGTCCTGAAATATCTTCAAACGTCTGTCTTTACCTTTTATTTCTTCAAGAAACCTTTTTATGGAATTTTCCCGTATTGGAGGGAATTAATTTTACAAGCACCACACAATCTACAACATAAAAAATTCAATATTTGGCCCTGTCGTTTTTACTGTGTGACAACAAAAATATTTCTTCAGGGTTAAATGAACCTTCTCATGTGGCTCCCCAGGCAAGGAAGACTTTGCTGGTCCCCACCCCACGTCTGAGGACTGGGCTGTTCAACAGGATTGTTCCTCCTCCAGGTGCAACCAAGGAGATGCTGAGAAGATGTGCCACATCCCAGGTGGGAGTGAGGGGTCAGGGAGGGCTGGATTAACCTTGGGACGGTGTGGGCTTAGGATGGACCAGCTGGAAGTTGGAAAAACTGAAATATCTCCCTGTTAGGATGTTATTTCTGAGTTTGTGTACATTGATTGTATTAAAGCCAGGAGAAAATTCAGTCTTAGCAGGGTTGAAAGGGGTTTGAATTTATATTTCTCAGTGTCTTTTGGAAAATCATGACTTGAGGTGAGTTAGATCTTTCTTCATGCTCCGCCATTGCTCAGTTTTGAGCTGCTGAACCCTCTGGGGAATAGTTCAGTGCTCTTAGGTGCTACCAGCCGGGACACTCGAGGTTTTTTATAGAACCCAACACCCAAAGAGCCGTGAATTTATATATAAATGCGTTTGCATGCGGCAGCCCGGACACGTGGGGAGCTTGGGCTTTGCAGCGCGGTCTCTTGCTGCCCTCTCGTGTTCCATCCTCACCGCACAGCCGAGGGCTTGGCCAGAGCCCTGCAGCGTTTGTATCCATCTGCATTTGCCATGAACACCCAGCCCGTACAGCGTGAGAGGATTCCTACAGGGCTTTATTTCCTCCTTTATCTCCTGCTAAAGGCAATAAAGTTCTGCAGCGACCCCATAAACAACCGAGGTTGTAAAGGCTGGTAATTAGTAGCGACTTCCTTTGTATTGCAGTTATTAACTAATTAAGCTGTTCGGGGCTGAAGAGCACTTTTGCAAGAGACCTTTCTCTTGGCCTGCTGTCTCATCTGGGCTCTTACCACCATGCGTCTGGTTTTTCCCCCAGCCCACTAATGAAAAAATGCTGTTGGCAGTTTATATTTACAAAGCACTGTGCAAACAATCCTTACCACACTGCTGGGAAGTGCCTGATGGGCATTAGTGCTGATAGTCAGCCACAAATTACTGAATTCTTGGGGTTTCCGCTCCACACGGAAAATGTGTGGCTCTTTATTGTGATTTTAATATTGTTAATTTATAATTAGCAGCAAGTTGAGTTGGCGTGAGGAGCATTTGCAGTGCGCTGTACACATATATTGGGAGTGATTGAATCACAAGATGTATTTTTAATAGCTCTAAAACGCTGATATTTAAAAACCCAAGTAAACATGATTTTTAATTTCTGCAGTCTGGACAGAATTTTTGTGAAGATGAGAACAGATTGAGGAGGAGTGGGTGGGGTTGAACAAGGAGAGAGGGGAGGACAAAAAATATATTACTTTATGTAACTTCAGATTTCTTTGTGCTGTAGCTGTCTGTGTCTAAATTAACTTTGTGATTTGTATTTCAGAATTAATTGATGCATTTGTAGTGCTCTGGTATTCCTGAAGCTTTTAGTAGAGTAGGGAAGTGTAAATAGGAAGTGTCACTTGCCCTCATTTTTAGGAACAGATTTCCAAAGAAGTGTTTCAAAACACCAGGTTTTGATCCTAAATAAAAAACCTTGCTTCTAAAAGTGCCCACCTCCCTCAGCTCTCCTTGCAGTGTGCCAAAATTCTTGTCACTGTAGTAGGGAATCTATTCTAGGATTCCCCAGGGGATAACTTCCCAGACATGTACAGCTTGGCTAAACATGGAAGAGACACTTGGAAACGTGGGGAGTTACTGGGATTTATCGAAATATCCTGGATTTCTGCCCCAGCTCTTGGAAGACTGTGCCCTCTGCAAACCTCAAATGCTGTTTTTTTCCTGCAGGGTGTAAGAGACTACAGCGTGCCTGTGGGGCTGGACGGGAAAGCACGAGTGGACTTGGTTGTTGTGGGGTCAGTGGCTGTCTCTGAAAAAGGTGAGGAAAAACTTCCAGCAGCAAGGTCCCAAGCGCCAGCCCAGTGGCAGGAAGGGCACAGCACGCGGCAGAGACAGATTTCTCCTCGGAGCTGAGTTGTGGTCTTGGCTTCTGCCCCTGTGTGTGCCCCATCCAGCAGGAAGCAGGGGTGCCCCAGGATGCAGTGGGCGCACAGCAGTGGCCTCAGAGATGTTCAGGAAAACCCTTGAGGCAAGCAATTCTTGGTGTTCTGAAGGAATCCGAGCAGCTCCCTGCCAGAGATCTGCTCTGCTCACACAGGCTGTGTGACAGGACTTGTGTTAGACCTGCTGATTCAGGACCTATTTGGGGATCAGATTTTGCATTTTCTAGTATTTTGGAAACCTGCTGGTGCTGGAAAATTTTCCACTGACTTTATCCCTTGCCTAAAATAACAGAGTTTTTATATGTGACCCAGACTCCTCTTTACCCACACTAACCTGTGTTGGACATGAATAGAGGGTTCTAAATACAATTGCTAAATAAACTGCTGGGTTAACTGCATTGAATTTGTTTATTCTGAATTGGAAGCTGTGGTCTTTGCAGGGTCCCAGGATGAGGGAAGAGACGAGAATCTTGACTTCATGTTTCAGAAGGCTGATTTATTATATTATGATATATATTATATTAAAAATGCTAAACTAAAGTTATACTAAAGGAATAGAGAGAAAGGATTCATCAGAAGGCTGGACAGGAATAGAAAGGAATGAATAACAAAGTCTTGTGACTCCCAGAGAGTTCGACTTAGCTGCATCTTTAATTAGTTATTAAGTAGAAACACTTAACATGGACTAATTAAGGAAGCACCTGTTGCATTCCACAGCAGCAGATAGTTATTGTTTACATTTCTTTCTTGATGCTCCTCAGCTTCTCAGGAGAAGAAAATCCTGGCAAAAGGATTTTCATAAAATATGTCTGTGACAGGAGTCTTTTAGGAGTCGTTGAAACTGGTGTTTTATTTCATTTCGAGGAAAGCTGCACTCTGTGAGAGATGCTGATCTGATTTTTTCCAGAGTTGCAACTTGCAGACTGCTGGGTTAATTACACCAATTTAACAACAACTTTCCACTCTGCTGTTTGTTTTTTTTTTCCCACTTTTCTGTGCTTTAGGCTGGAGAATTGGCAAAGGGGAAGGTTACGCAGACATGGAATATGCAATGATGGTGTCCATGGGGGCAGTGCAGGAGGACACACCTGTGGTTACCATCGTGCACGACTGCCAGGTGAGTTGAGATGTTCCAACATGCCCTGTGCAGCTGGGAGGGAGCTCTGGGACACTTCCTGCTCTGTCTGGAGAGGAGACATGGAATGAAGCTGGTTTGGCATCTTCATTCCCATTGTCTTTGATGGATTTTCATGTGACAAGACATCAGGAATGGGGCACAGCTTTAGGGAGTTCGTTTTTAGCTACTTAACCAAATCTCTGCCTTGTAGGTGCTTGACATAGCAGAGGAGCTGCTGGGTGATCATGATTTAACTGTGGATTACATCCTCACTCCAACAAGGACTATCCAGACTAATTGCAAACGACCAAAACCTCAGGGAATAATGTGGCACAAGGCAAGTTCAGTCTTAACCAAGTTAAATCTTAAACCTTTGCTGCTGGTGGCACAAGGCAAGTTCAGTCTTAGCCAAGTTAAATCTTGAACCTTTGCTGCTGGTGGCACAAGGCAAGTTCAATCTTCATTCAAGTTAAATCTTGAACCTTTGCTGCTGGTGGCACAAGGCAAGTTCAATCTTCATTCAAGTTAAATCTTGAACCTTTGCTGCTGGTTGCACAAGGCAAGTTCAGTCTTCATTCAAGTTAAATCTTAGTTGCTGCTGGTGGCTTACTGGTACCAATAACCTGCATTGGTTATTGGTACCAGTAAGCTACCAGCAGCAATTAATGGATGAATAATGGATAAACCCTCCATTTTTATATAGAAACAATGTTTTAAATTAGAAATATTTGGTAGAAGAGCAGATGTGTTTGTCAGGTGAAACAAAGCAGCGGCGTCTGTGTGCAGTGGGGTTTAAGGGGTAATGCTGGGGAGAGATATTTCCCCATATCTATTTCCCTGCATCCGAGGTTGCTGTATCCATGGATTTTCAGGAGGTGCTGCCCCATCCTGGAAGTGTCCCAGGCCAGGCTGGATGGGCTTGGAGCAGTCTGGGGGGCTGGAACTGGTGGATAGTCTGTGCTGCTCTGGTAGTGAAGGGAAAACACAGCCTGCTGCTGGTACATCCCTGTTTCTGCAGTGAATTCACTTTCCAGGGAAAAATCTGTGGCTGGAGCTCGTTTTCAGGTGGAAGAACAGGGGCTTCAAACATTAATCTTTGTTTATTGGTAGTTCTGTTATGGATTTAGCCTTTTCCCCCTGCCCAGTGTCAGAAGCTCCCTCAGCTTCCCCGATAGTTTCAGGAAAGCCTTGAGTGAATTGTTTTGCTGGAGGTTCCTGCTGGGAAAACTTTTTCTTTGTCATTGGATTTTCATTTCTGAAATCACCCAGTTAGGGAGCAGACCCAATCCTGCATGAGGGAGTACAGCAGGAAGGCTGAAATGAGGAATTGTGCACCCACATCTTGCAGAAACTGAGGAATTTTAAGGGAATACTCCCAGGGAAGGAAATCAAAATTTGTTAAGATTTGCCAACCAGCTGAAAGAGTTAAATTTCTTTAGGTAATGTATCTACAACAAACAGATTCTAGCCAGGACTATTTTTATTCCAGAAGTGGGAGAGCATTTTACCCTGCCTGTGGTTGAGGATTTGAGGTTATAAATAAATAAATAACAGCTCTGTCTGTCCTAGTGCATTTTTTCCATTGAATTATTTTTGAATTGTAATTTTTTTTTAGGATATTATTGAATGTAATTGTGTTGAAGGCCTACCCCTTGTGCTCCATCCATCTTGCCAACATATTTTTGATCAGTTTGTCTGCCTTGGTGTCAGACTTCTCAGTAAGTGGCCTTGCTGACACTTTTTTAATTTCTTTTTTTTTGTGCCTTTAGCAGAAACTGAATTTTATGCAGCTTTCACTGAGAATGGAGCACAGATTGACCCTTCATTTGAATATTTGAGTGTTGATTTAACACCTTTTGTTTGGAGCTGTGTGGATTAAATAGGAGTATTAGAGAAGACCAGGGATAATCATCACTTTAGTGTCTTTTTGGGACCAGAACAAAGTGTGGTGTCTACATGAAGCAGAAATTACCATTATTGCCCAGGGAAATGAGTGACATTTATTTTGTGGTGGTACCTGGGGGTTCAGCTCTTGCTCAGAGGGGTTTGGAGGTGGGAGGTCTGGTTAATCACAGGGTGTGATAAAGGCAGGATTTGATAGGGGCTATTTCAGTGTTTGTCCTTTGGATTTTCCTGGCTACCTCTCCATCATTTTCTCTCCATCCTTTTCTCTTTCAAATCCTGGCTTTGCTGGTGCATTCCTGTTCCTCAGAGCAAAACCAAATGAACCAAGAGGCAGTGAGTAAATAAATCATCCACTCCTAAACACGGGCTTTTGTCAGCACAGAGTAGCTTAACTCCATTGGGAAGACCTGTGAGGTGGAAAATACATTGTAAAAAAAAGCTGATCCTTGGGGAGCAGGGCTGGATCAGGCCAGGACGGTGTTAGGAGTCTGAAATCCAGGTGTTTGCAAACATGGGATTACAGCTAAGGGTTGTTGTGAGGATGTGCTGCCAGCAATCTCAGCTCCGGAGGGAAGGAGGTGCTCACCCAGCAAACAAATCCATGGCTGCATTTCCATGCTGCATTTTCCTGGAGTGCTCTTGTGTGTTCTGAGCTGTTTAAAGACTTCCAAGGAAGCGCCAGAGCCACAATATCACCAAGAGCAAAGAATCATTATCAGGCACTCCAGAAACACTTCAAAATCCCCAGTGCTGGGGGACTTTTGTGCCTCTGAGGTCAGAGTTTTGGGACATCAATTTGAGTTACTGGAGGGCAGCAAGAGCTGCTGAGAGCTGAGCACTCTGGAAAACTTTATTTGGATGCCAGTGGAGAATTATTTGGCTTCATCTGTCTTGAAAATCCAACCCATTGTTTCTGGGAACTCTAAATTCATGAAGCTACTTGCTTTCTCATTTAATATTTTCTATGGGTAACTGTGATCTTTATCTGGGACACTGGCTATTATATTTGTCCCAATTATCAAGTTATTTGTGCTGTGCTTATTTTAAATTGAAACTGTGCAGACAAATTAAAATATTTGGGTTCATGAGGAGGGAAAGGAGAGTAGTTGGTGGAAAAATCACTATATTTTAGTAAGCATTTCCTTCTGGTTTTGAAATAATTCTTTTGCTGAGGATTTTATAGCAGTAGGAAAAGAATTTTCCTGAAATGAAATGAAATGAAATGAAATGAAATGAAATGAAATGAAATGAGCTGGAGGGGAATCCCAGTGGCAGAGATGGAAACCCTCTGACAACAAAAAGCTTTGGGTGTGTGATAGAACATCTGGAAAGGAATGCTCAAAAAATGCACCCATCCAAGCTGGCAAATCCTTCAGCAGAAGGAAACTGCAGTCGGTGTAGGCAGGGCTTTGTTTTGGTGTGGTTTTTGGGATGGTGGGAGCGGGGAATGCTTCCACACGTGGTCACACATCTCGGCACCTTTGCAAAGCTGAGCCTCGCTGCAGAGTCCCCAGAATGTGCTGATGGATTCCCAGTGTGGGCTGCAGAAGTTTCTCCTGAGGGACACCAGCAGGCTGCCAGCTCCCAGAAATGTGCCCTTGGGTTGTGTGCACATATTTGGACATTTTGTGCAAATGAATGATAAAATGTTCGGCTGTGCTGGCCTTGCTGTCCTGGCCTTGTCTGTGCCACAAATCCCTGTTTGCTCAGAGCTCCTGGAAACGAGGACACAGCACGAAAAGAGGACACAGCACCAAAAGTTGGGTCTGTCCCAAGGAGGTTTTGAACAATCTGGGGTCAGAGCCCTCTGAGGATGGGCAGAGATGAACCTTGCAAACGCTTTTGCCCACCTGTTTGGAAGGGCTGCTGGATCTGCAGCCCTGGAGGTGTTCGGTGCTGTTTGCAGCCTGCCAGGGCAGCTGCATCAGTCTCCATCTTAAAATCATGGAAAGGGTTGGGTTGGAAGGGATTTGAAAGAGAATCTTATTCCAAGCCCCTGCACACTTTCCACTGTCCCAGGGTGCTCCCCAGCCTGGCCTTGGACACTTCCAAATGTCCCCAAGGGATGTGGCAGCCACAGCTTCTCTGGGCACCTGTGCCAGGGCCTCCCCACCCTCACAGGGAGCAATTCCTTCTCCATATCTAAACTAATTTTTCCTTTTTTCCATTTTAAGGCCATTCCCCTTGTGCTGTCATAGCCCCTTCAGACCCTGGAAGGTGCTGGGATGTCTCCAGGCTGAGCAGCTCCAGCTTTCTCAGCCTGTCCCCACAGGGGAGGTGTCCCAGTCCTCCTACCAACTTCACGGCTTCCTCTGGACTCGATCCAACATTCCATGTTTTTCTGCTGCTGGGGACAGAGCTGAGCACGGGATTCCAGGTGGGGGCTCACAAGATCCAGGTGTTCCTGAGTCAGTGAGATGAGGAGCTGTGGGAAACAGAATGAAATACCAGGATAAGGACAGCCTCCAAAAACATTCCACCCCATCCCACCTCACTCCAGGCCTGCAGTGCTCCAGGGAGATCTCAGTGCTGTTTGCCCTGGCCTGGGCCGGCTCAGGGGTCAGCGTTTCTCACTCTGACCCAGGACAAACACATCCTTCCTTCTCCATAATGGAAGTGGCTCTGATCAGAGTTGTGTGGGAGCAGAGGGTGAGGAGAGCTCTGGTGTCCAGCAGGGATGCTGCAGGACTCCCTCTGCCACCACGTTTTGGGGTAAAACCAGGTGTCATAGCCATGGATGCTCTGGGTTAAGCGCTGGGAGATTTGTGTTGCCACTCAGCATCCAGGACTTTTTCCTCAGGTTTCTGTCAGAAAGGGGCCACATTTCCCTCCTCAGCTCCTTTCCCAGTAATTGTGTGCCAGAAGAATTTATCCAGCCTGCTGTCCTCTTTCCCCAAGGCTCTCCCAGCCATGGCAGGGATTATTAAATGATTAATTGCCTTTGGTGGAGTTATTTTTAACCCAGATCACTTCAGAGTTTATGGCACAGACCCATGAGCATTTCTGTTGGCCAACCCCAGAGGGCTGAAGTGTGGAATTGGTCTGGGAATTGGTGCTCAGGGGATGATAGGGAACTTCTTCAGCTTTGGTTTCACTAGCAAAGCTAAATCCATCAGTAAATGGTTTGGCCTTGGCTTTGAAGGGATGGGGGAAGCTTCCAGTGCTGGGTTTGCCCATGTTCACATAGATGGATCAAGCAGATTTGGGCTGGAATGTCCCTAAATTCTGGTTTAGCCTAAAGCAGTAAGGACAGGAATAGGGATAAGCAAGGCTGGGGAGGACTGACCAGCCAGCTCAGCACCCAGAAGCGTGCAGCTTGTTTGAAAGAGAGGAGGAATATCTTTGGCCTCTCTCCACATGGAAATAAATCCTTGCAATCCTCCCCAGCTCACAGGACAAAAGGAACTTTTTGCATGATTGTAATTAGCAACACATTGTGCTATCACAGGGTTCTTTTGTTTGCTCTTTTGCAACAGAGCAGAACAAGCTTTTTCCTCTCCCCTGCCACCCACTGCCCCCTTTGCCCTTTTAGTTCTCACCCCCAAAACCCCAGTGGATTTGTTTGTTGAATTGAAACCCCAAATCGAGCTTCTGCCTTTCAGTGGCATAACAGTGGGAGAAAACAGGGAAGGGTTTAGAAGGTTTGGCCCAGCTGAAATGTTCTCCTAGAACCCAGAGAAAAAAAGCCCTTAAGGTAAATCCTCTGCGCCTCTTATGTCAGGAAGGTGTCAGCTGACAGAGTCAGGACTTGCCTAATGTTTATTATAAATCATTGCTAGTACAAAAAAAAAAAAAAAAAAAAAAAGTCTTAAATCAGCTGCCTTTGTTGCTTTGGAGCAGGTTTGTTGCTGTTGTGTCTGCACAGGGCTGGATTTTGAGGCAATGACAGGATCACTTCATGGTGGTGTTTGACCAGAGCTTTAAAGAAAACAGTTCACAGCCCTTACAAAAATCCCAGAATCAATGATTTTGGAGGTTTTTCCAACCTTAGTAAGTCCAACTGTGACTGATCCCAGACCAGAGATCTGAGTCCCATATCCTGTCCCTCCATAAACCTCCAGGGATGAGGACTCCACCACCTCCCTGGGCAGTAATTCCAATGTCTAATCCCCCTTTCTGTGCAGAAATTCCCCCTGAAACATAAATGCTGTTGCCACTGCATCTTCTGAGGTTGCCAGGAGCCTGAAACAGTAGCTCCAAGAGCTGCGGGCTGATGCCAAAATCTGCTTAGTGAGAGGAGATGCCGGGTGGAAGTCCCTTAGAGATTGTGCTGTCCCCTGGATTATCTAAATCCTGCCCTTGGATTGTCCTTGAAAGCCTGGGAATTCCAGGCTTTATCCTCTCAGTGCCCATCTCTGATTGCCCCAATCTCCAAAGCCCTGAGGGTTTGTCCTTGGTAGCATTTCCTTTTCTAACCAAACACCCAACCCATGCCTTGGCAACTGAGTTTAATGTCAGGATGAAAGGAGCTGTTCTCGGGCTGTGCTTTGGGACCAGGAGTGATGGGTTGCATGAGAAGAGAAAAATGTTTTTCCTGATTGGTTTAATTAGCATAGAGCTTACATTTCACATGGAAATCTGACAGAGGACAACAAAGGTTCTTAATTGTTGGCCAGTACAAACAAAGTGAGATCCTTCACCCTTGGTTTGATGTTGTATCACTCAGGGAGGGGAGTTTGCTGTCAAACACAGCACTTGGAATTCTTGGCTGAGAAAAACAAATCAGCCCCAGAATCCACAGAGTAATAACTCTGTAAAATGTGGAAATGCTCTGCACCTTTCTGAGTGTGGAGGCTCCTAGAGCAAGGCTCCAGAGCAAGTCCTTGCTGTTTGATGTTGTGTTAGCAGAACTAGCCCAGGCTTTATGGAATTCATGGTTTTATTTAGTCCCAGCCTGAAATAAAACCTGCTTGTTTGCTCTTCAGAAGATTCAAAGAATTCTGTTGAGTGACTTTCCTGTCACCTCATCCTGACATTGCCCCCAGCCTGCCTTGGCTTTTCCTCGAGTCACTTCAGAGCTGGGCTCCTGTCCCCGGGGAGCTGAGCTTGATGTTGTGCAGATGCAGGCTGGCTGTGCCTGTAACTGTAGGAGCAGGAATTCAGAGGCTCTGGGCTGGGTGAGGTCTGAGGTGGGAGCTCTGCAGGCTGTGCTGCCTGGGCTGTGCTGCTGCTGCTCCAGTCCAGCCTGCTCAGGGCCCTCTCACATGCTGGGCTACTAGCCTGGGTCTCTTGCTAGCTCAGGCATTGCTTCCCCAGGCTCTCTTTTGCTCCCTACATTTCAGCATTGGATCTGGTGTTGATGGATGTTGGACTTGTCCAGCAGCCAAGCAGGAATTCCTCCTCCTTCCAAGCTCAGTGTGCAAGCCAAGAGCTCGACCACATTAGCTGGGGAACCACTGCATTTCCTGCCAGTGTCTGAGTGCAGCCTGGGGCATCTCATGCCTCTCATGGATGGGGTTCAGCTGTTGAGAGGAAGAGCCCTTCCAGAAAAGCTCTTTGGGTCAGGGCACGGGTGGATGGATGGAAGGAATAACGGGCTCACAGTGTGAAGCGCAGGGTCCGAGTGCTTCTCTGCCCTGCTCCAGCCCAGCACGTCCATGTGGGATCTGAGGAGCTGTGGGTGGTGTGGGAGGTCGGGTGGCACACAGGGGATGTGCCCCAAGCAGGGGACGTGCCTCCAGCTGGGGCCACATCCATAGGAACCCTGCTCCAAGGCACGCTCCTGCTGCAGCTTCCACCATTGTGTGACCCAGCCCACGGGATATCCTGTGCTGGGGGAAAAGAGCTCTGCAGAGTGGAAGTGTCTGATGGAATTGGGATGGATTCTGCCAGGCCAGGGATTGTGTAGGGTTCTGCCAGGCCAGGGATTGTGTAGGATTCTGTAACGGCAAGGATTGTGTAGGATTCTGCCAGGACAAGTATTGTGTAGGACTCTGCCAGGACAGGGATTGTGTAGGATTCTGCCAGGACAGGGATTCTGCCAGGACAGGGATTGTGTAAGATTCTGCCAGGCCAGGGATTGTGTAGGATTTTGCCAGAACAGGGATTGTGTAGGATTCTGTCATGGCAGGGAATTGTGTAGGATTCTGTCAGGACAAGGATTGTTTAGGATTCTGTCAGGGCAGGGATTGTGTAGGATTCTGCCAGGACAGGGATTGTGTAGGATTCTGCCAGGGCAGGGATTCTGTAGGATTCTGCCAGGCCAGGGATTGTGTAGGATTCTGTCATGGCAGGGAATTGTGTAGGATTCTGTCAGGACAAGGATTGTTTAGGATTCTGTCAGGGCAGGGATTGTGTAGGATTCTGCCAGGACAGGGATTGTGTAGGATTCTGCCAGGGCAGGGATTCTGTAGGATTCTGCCAGGGCAGGAGCACAGGCCCTCAGTCAAAGCAAACACAGAGGGAGAACAAGGAGAATGCAGCTCTGAAAGCACTCAGATAAATGAATGTCAAATTGGCATAGTCCTGACTTTGGTTGGGATTTGCCTGCTGGATCCACGTTGTGCTGCTCACTTCAAGAGTCACTAATGTTTATTTTTGTCCTGCAGTGTGTATTTAGGGAGCCTTCCCAATCAGAGCAGCAATTAGGAACATTTGGAATGCTCTGGCACTCTTGAGTGGCAGGAGGATAATAAGGTTTCTCTCTTTTTATGGCACAAACAAGCCCTGATGTTCATAATCTTTTTCTGGAAGGCAAAAAAAATCCTTTTACAATAATTACATTCATCTTCCTCCTTTTTAGGTCAGCTCTGAGATGCTGGGAAAAATCCCCATCCTAAAGACTCTCCGATGCAGGGAGAAGCAGGCTGGCAAGGATGTCACCCTCCAAGATGAACATCCAGCCCTGGCAGACACCAACAGAGCAGCAATTTCAGACAAGAAGGTGATGCCTGCAAATCCCCAGCCACGGGCTGCTCCAGGCTCAGCTCCAGTGCGAGAACCCCATGTGGAAAGCAATCCTGGAAATCCCAAATCCGAGGGATCTGACCCAATCACCGCTGTGTATGTGGGGAACTTGCCTGGCAGCCTGAGAGTGAGCCAGCTGAAAAGTGCCCTGAGGGAGCTGCAGGTGGCTCCTGTTGCCCTGAAGTGGCAGGGAGCACAGCACAGGGCTTTCCTGGACTACAGGGATCAGGGGGCTGCACTCAGAGCTGTGTCCTGCCTGCAAGGCCTGAGCCTTGGGGGCAATGCTCTGAGAGTGGAGCTGGCCAGGAGCCAGAGGAACAAAGGGCAAGGAGAAATCAATAGTCACAAATGAGTATGGAGGGGAAAAAAGCACCAAAAAAGGTGTTTTCATTGTTTTGTGAGAAGCCAACCTGAAGTTTTAAGTTTGTTTTTTTTTTTTTTGTAACCCTCAGGTTTAACAAAACCAAATTTCTGCACAAACTTTCCTCACTTCTGTACTTGGACATGCAAAGGTTTGTCCCCACAGGTGACAGAGGAGCCATTTCTCTATAAATAATTGCCCACAAAGTACCCACACTCTGGTTTTGGTGCTGTTTGGTGGTTTTGTTCAGCCTTGGCACCTACAGCAGGCTGGTTCCAGTCAGTCAGTTTGGGTTACACCTGTGAGGTTAAAAACCAGCAGCAGGAAATCTGACCTAAAGGTAACAATTCTGTTTACTGAAAAATGGGCTTTGCCTGTTGGAAGTTTTCCATTTATTTTTTATAAAAATGACCAGGGAGAGAGAGATTGGCCTTTTTGTGCCTTGAAGAGTGGCTGTGGAAACACTGCCTGAGTTCTGGCTCTAGTGAGAGCTGGTAACATCAGGTGGGAAAGATGGGAACCCTTCTCTCAGCTTTTTGCTAAATCTGCCCTTGGTAAACCTTGTATTTCTTATTTCAGAGGAAAGCAAATCCCAATTTTCTCTGCTTTTCCCTAAAACTGCTTTTCTGATGGATTAGATAATTATAGAATTATAATTTTATAATTTAGCTGTATGATTTTACAATTCAGCTGCTTTTCCTCATTGTCTCTTTCTAATGGGGATGTGATTCCTTTGCCCCTGTGAAATAACATTATTATTATTATTATTATTATTATTATTATTATTATTATTATTATTGAAATGAAAAGCAGGCACACCATGGTCAGAACTTCCTGCTGCTTAGTCTGGCATGGAATTGTTTGGGAATTTGCTGGAGATTGATGCTTTGTCACCATCCCTGATGCTCTTCCACATCATCAGCGAGGAGGGTGAGCCATCTCCACCCAACCTCTCCAGGTGAAAATGCCCCCGGGCACTGTCCTGGCCATGAACATTCCCTTCCAGTGTAATGGCCAATAATGATTTATCTGCTATGGCTCTTATTACCTTTTTTTTTCTCCCTCTTGGGTTTCCTATTCCTGAAAAACAAGTTAAATTTTGGCCCAGCCATCCTTTCTAAACAGAAGCACTTTTGCCAGTGATGCTGGGCACATAGTCAAAGTAAGCATCTAAATGGATTTTTTTTTTTAAAGTAAGAGTTGGAAAGGTTTGTTGTTTTTTTTTTTAGCCAGGGAGTACTGTTAAGTATATTTTAAGCAGATTATTATGCCTTGAGGGTCAGACATTTATTCAGTATTAAAGTTCTCATGGTTACCATGTGGCTCTGTAGGGAGGGCTGAAGGAAAGCTTTGGAGCTGATGCCAGCACAGGAAGGACAAGGAGCTGTTGGACAGAGTCCAGAGGAGGCAGCAGGATGAGCAGAGGGATGGAGCAGCTCTGCTGGGAGGAAAGGTAGAGAGACTTGGGATTGTTCAGCATGGAGGAGGGAAGGTTTAGGGGTGAGCTCATAACTTTCCAAATGGAAATGACCCCTCCTCCCAGTGGAGAGGGACACTGGACAAGGGCCTGGAGTGACAGGACACAGGGAATGGCTTCCCACTGCCACAGGGCAGGGTTAGATGGGATGTCAGGGAGAAATTCTCCCCTGGGAGGGTGGGCAGGCCCTGGCACAGGGTGCCCACAGCAGCCGTGGCTGCCCCTGGATCCCTGGCAGTGCCCAAGGCCAGGCTGGACAGGACTTGGAGCAGCCTGGGACAGTGGAAGGTGTCCTTGTTCGCAGCACGGGGGTTGGAACAAGATGATCTTTGAAATCCCTTCCAACCCAAACCATTCTGTCATTCTGTGAACTTCTTGTAAGGTCAGCAAAGGATCTGGAAAAAATCAGTAGTTCCATTCCATTCGTTGTACAGCTCCAAATGATTTCCAGTATCACTGAGCCCAAATGCAGACAAGCTCTGCACAACCCTCTGGGTCTCGTTTCAGGGCTTGGCACTCAAGGCTGAGAGCCAGGGTTATGTTACTGCCCAAACACACTCACTGCATCATCAGCTTCCAAAGCAGAGGAAAGAAAAGCAAAAAAATAATTATGCATCCCTGCCTGCCCTTTCCAAATGATGGCAAATTGAGTAATGAGATCATTTGCTGTTCCTTTTGACTCTGGGATATTTCTTGCTCTGCTGAAGATATCCAGGTGACCTCGGCAGTTAAAAGCCAGTGACTCTGCCAATGAAAACTTCCAGCATCTCAAACTTGCCCTGTTGCTTTTCAGGTGGAACCACCCTTTCCTGGTCACATTTGTGGGAATCACATCCTCTACCTTTCCCTTTCTTCCCATCTTGAGTTTCAGTGCAGATCTGTTTATGTGTTCTGTAAATGTGGTAACTTTGCTTGCTTTCCTGGCAGCCCAGCCTGCAGCCAGGGCCCAGTTTTGTTTGGACAAACATCTGGATGTTTTTCTGTTTGCAGTTGTGGTTCTGGGTGAAGCCCACAGGTGAGCAGTGTCCAAAATCTTGGCTCTTTCCAGCCTGTCACTTTTTTTCTGTCGTGTGTTTCAAGGCCACATTTCACTGTATTTACCCAATACCCTGTTGCTTTCCCAGCTGAGAGTGAAACTCCAAACCATGCTACGAGGAGATGCTGACTAGGGGTGTGCAACAGGTTGGAAATCAGGAGGAATTTCTTCATGGAAAGGGTGGTCAGGGAAGTGGTGAAGGTGTGCAGGGAAGAGCTGGACCTGGCACACAGTCCTCTGGGCTAGTGACAAGGTGGGGATGGGTCACAGATTGGATTTGGTGATGCTGGAGATCTTTTTCTACTTTTATGATTCTATGAACTGTGGTTAGGAAGAAAAATAATTACTGTAAGCTTAAGCTTATTAGCACTTTGAATGGACTGGGGAAATGCTGCAGTGATCCCAGTATTTTTGATTGAGGTTATTAATAAATGTCAAGGTCTTTCAGGTGCTGCCATCTCAGTCAGTAAATCCCTCTCTGAAGTCAGGATGGGGCTCTTGGTGCTGCTCTTCTCCAGCTAAAAGACATTTCAGCGCCAGCTGCCAAACTGCTGTAGAATTAAATGAAATTAATTAAACACAAGAGTGGCCAAGGCGCAGCCCTGCATGGCCTTCTGGTGTCTGCAGCTGTATGATGTGGATTTTCTCTTGTGGGCTGACCTTGAAGGAAGCAGCAGATTGTGGAGAAAAAGTGAATGGGGCAGCGTGCCTCTGTCAGAGCTATTGTTGCAGGCTCTCTGCATGCTCAGGAAGGCATCCCTTAGAGCAGAGTCGGGAGGGATTTCTGTCAGTCCACAAAACTCTGAAGTGCAAGGGATTTTATTAATCCTTAGGTTCTGATCTGACAAGAAATCTCGAGGAATTGAAGCCTGCTTATGTTTTATTTTGGCCCTGGCCAAGGTTATGCAAGATACCAACAATCAGACCATAACATCTGAAATATTCTCTGCCTGAATGAACAGCCTTTAAAGAGCAGAATACTTACTCGAGTCATAATTCCTCATTCTGTACCTGCTGTAGCTGTGACCTGTGCACAAAGACACAAAATGTGCCTCATCTCAGGAGCATCCTGGCCCAGTTTTACTGCTCAGGACTCATCAGAAAATCTTCAGCAGTGGCAAAGCAGTGCCTGGATGCTGCAGAAAAGTCTGAAATGCTGCTGATAGATCTCTCCCCTGCTTTTAATAGGGAGTGAAGTGATCCCTAGCACGGCCTTGGGTGCAGCAGCAGCAGAGCCGTGTGATGAGAAGAAACGTTCAGCAGTACAATGGGAAATGCTTTCCTGAGCCAACTTTGTTCCCAATAATTCAGACTGAGGGCTCTCTATTCTCTGCACAGCCCGATGTCCTCGCCTGTCATGTGGTCAGGCGCATTCTTTCCAGCTCCTTTCATGGCACAAACACTTGGGATGCTGTTGTTGAGCTGTTGTTGCTGCTGTCCCCTCTTCTCGAGGTTCAGAGGGGGAAGGTGCTGGTCTGGAGTGAACCTCTGGAGCTGGGTTTGGGATCAGCAGTGACCACCAAGGTGCTCCATGAGGGATGTGACCTTCCCAGGACCATCCTCCCTTCCTCCCTACCCTCGTTTGTGGGAGAAAAGCAGAGGGAAGCCAGCATGGGGTGAATGGAGCCTCCACCAGCTTCAGGAGGGAGAACAGGGGGACTTTGGAGGGGGTTTTTGTTGGAGGCCGTCAGTCCCAGCGTGGTGTGTGGCACAGAGCAGTGAGGCAAGGCTGGAATCTGCTAACAATGAGGCCGAGGTGGCTCCGTGCCACCCCAAAACTGCACAGGCGTGAGGGTTTTCCTTCAGCCAGCCATGTCCATGCATTTCCTGGAACGGGGACAAGGCCACACAGCTTCAAGCCACCAAAGACAACAGTAAACAAGCTGGCTGGCTGGGTAGTCTCTGAGTTACAAGAGTCAGACACTGTTTATTTCCAGGGATGAAAAAGGGGAGAAGAAAATCTCTCACCATCAAGGCTTTTTCCTGGATCTCACATCCAGGTCCACATCCAGCCCTCCAGCATCCCCTCCCAACGAGCAGCCTGGAAGGACAGGGGTTTTATCCCATTATCCCAATAAAAAAAAGTCAGGAAAGGGATGGTTAAACACTGTCTCCAAGTCATGTCTTTATTTTGTGTATGCTTTTTGTTTTAATTTCATCATCTTCTACTGCTCCAAAGGGAGAAACTAAACGGCTTTCAGGGAAATGTTTCCATCGAAAAATCCAGCACTGGGGCTGTGTTTTTTCTCCACAGGGGTGAGGAGGGGGAGGAAAAGCGTGTGCAGGGATTTCTCTGGTTCCGGTTCCTCTGAAGGAACAGCCCCTCGCAGCACTTCTGGCTCCGGAGGAAACATCTGTGGCCGTGGCCACGTTCCTCGGGCAAACCCCCCTGCTTGGGAGGCTGTTGTGTACCAAATGCTTTGATTTCCTGGTTGCCATCTCTTAAAGATTATCTGCCTCCCAGAAAAGGGCAGCATTTCCCATGTTTCCATGTGTAACGTCCGTGATGGCTGCTGTAAACATCATGGAACGTTTCCCTGGCCCTCCTCTGACATAGGTAGCAAAATCTCTGCTTTTCATCTTTCAAAGCTCTGCAGAAATGTTTAGGGTCGTGTATCCTGCCATTGTTCTGGGCTGGGCATCCCACTGAAGTGCCTGGGAGAAATGAGTTCAGGATGTGGATCTATCTCTGCTCCATCTCTGCTGCGGCCCCAGGAACATCCACATTTTACAGAGGGGAAGGCAGAGATGGCTCCTGATAGACTGGAGCCTAGTGCTCATTCCCACCCCTTTGGAAAACAACAGGAGGACAGGCCAAAAACTCAGCAGAAGTTCTAAAAACCCCCCAACCAAGCCCCTCTTGGGCTCTTCTGTGTGACAGAAGTGATGTTCTCAACGAGGATTTCGATACCTGGAACATCAGGGTGGCTCGAATCTCCCAGGTCTTCCTGCTCCAGAACTTTCCATCAAGGTACCCAGCACCTTGGTATGCCAAGGGATAAACCACAGCTCCTGCTCTGGGAGACAAGGCACCAAAGAGAATTTTTTCCCAGGATTTCACCCCAGGAACATCCACATTTTACAGAGGGGAAGGCAGGGATGGCTCCTGATAGACTGGAGCCTAGTGGTCATTCCCACCCCTTTGGAAAGCAACAGGAGGCGGCCCAAAAACTCAGCAAAAGTTCTAAAAACACAACCAAGCCCCTCTTGGGCTCTTCTGTGTGACAGAAGTGATGTTCTCAACGAGGATTTCGATACCTGGAGCATCAGGGTGGCTCGAATCTCACAGGTCCTCCTGCTCCAGAACTTTCCATCAAGGTACCCAGCACCTGCTGGGCACAAACCACAGCTCCTGCTCTGGGAGACAAGGCATCAGTGAGAATTTTTTCCCAGAATTTTTAGAGAATTTTGCCCCCGGAACATCCACATTTTACAGAGGGGAAGGCAGGGATGGCTCCTGATAGACTGGAGCCTAGTGTTCATTCCCTCCCCTTTGGAAAACAACAGGAGGACCAGCCAAAAACTCAGCAGAAGTTCTAAAAACCCCCCAACCAAGCCCCTCTTGGGCTCTTCTGTGTGACAGAAGTGATGTTCCCATTGAGGATTTTGTTACCTGGAGCATCAGGGTGGCTCGAATCTCACAGGTCTTCCTGCTCCAGAACTTTCCATCAAGCTAGTATGCCAAGGGATAAATCACAGCTCCCGCTCTGGGAGACAAGGCACCAAAGAGAATTTTCCCAGGATTTTGCCCCAGGATCATCTACATTTTGCAGATGGAAAGGCAGAATGATACCTGATAGACTGGAGGCAAATGGTCGTTCCCACCCCTTTGGGAAACAACAGGACAGGCCAAAAACTCAGCAAAAGCTCTCAAAAGACCTCAACCAAGCCCCTCTTGGGCTCTTCTGTGTGACAGAAGTGATGTTCCCAACATTTTGTCTCCCAGGGGATACCTGGAGCCTTTGATCCCTCTGGTTCTCCTGCTCCAGAACTTTCCAGAACATGCCAGGGACAAAGCACAGCTCCTTCTCTGGGAGACAAGACACAAACCAGAAATTGTTCCCCAAATGTGCCACCTGCAGAGGTGTCCAAGTCACACGAATGTGTTTTCATCCCCCCATCCCACACTTTGAGCCAAGCCAGGTTTACCTTTCCTGAAAGAATAAAACAAACACACAGGGCAGTTAAATGGGATCAAAAAAAGGCCAGGGGGGAAAGAGAAACACTCATGTGGTGAAAGCTGCCACATTTCTATTACCATAGCCATGGCTACCACTCCTTCAGACTTCAGAGTGAATAATTGTTCAGACAAGAGCCCTGCTTGTGTTTTTCCAGAGGGATCTCGTGTTTTCCGAGTGTTTCCAGGCACCTGCCCTGCTCAGGCTCTGCGGTGTGGCATTTCCATCCCTCTGGAGGAGGCAGAGCCTGGAGCTGCTGCTCTGCAGGGGCTTCTCTTCACCCCCTCACAGCTGCTGCGGCAAGTTCTGCTCCCAATGAGCTCCTGGTACCCCTGCAAAACATTCCAGGCCGTGTCATCCTGCTTTCCCAGGTGTGTTTGCTTATTTTTGCAGTAATTAGCCTGAAGCTGAGCTGAGCCACAGCGCTGCACTTTCTGTGCCTTTCCAGGGCTTTTGAGCCTTGCTTTAAATAAAGGAAGGGCTGTGCTCAGGCTCCTGTTGTCACTGCTGAAGCCAAGTGGCACTGCCACTGTCCCCACAGCCCTTCCCATGATTTAACCGTGGTTTGACCTCTGGAATTGCCATCTGCTCCCTGGTGCCCATTCAGAGGTCTCTGAGGTGACCTGGAGAGGTGTGTGAGGAAAGGAGATCCCTGTTGATGGCACAGTGACTCCCAGTGAAGCTTTCCAGAGGATCTGCAGCTCTCCTGAAAAAAATCAGTTCATTTTAAGACTGGAGTTGGAATATTTATCAGAAACTGGATGAAGCAGAGCAGCCTGAGATCACAGTCATGGAATGGTTTGGGATGGAAGGGACCTCAAGGCTCATCTCATCCCACCCCTGCCATGGCAGGGACACCTTCCACTGTCCCAAGGTGCTCCGAGCCCCATCCAGCCTGGCCTTGGGCAATTCCAGGGATCCAGGGGCAGCCGCAGCTGCTGTGGGCATGGGAATTTGGATAATGGGAATTTGGATATTGAGCCAAAAGCTCAGTAAGATTTATTCCTTCTGTTATCTTTTAATAATAAAAAACCCACAGCATCATTTAGATTGGAAAAGACCCCCCGGGATCATCCAGTACAACCACTGATAGGAATATTCTGGTTTTAATTCCTTACTGGATTCTGACAGGGAAAGTTACTAAAGAAAACAATGCAGCCCCGTGCCTTTCCTCACTCATGGAGGCAATCTGAGAATTTCTGGGAATAACATCAGCTTCCAGCTGCAGAGCTGCTCTGGGGGCACCTCCTGCTCCTCAGGGGGCTCCTCCCATCCATCTGTTTGATCCCTGAGGATGACTCCTTGTGCAAAGATTCCTTGGCAGGGATAGGTCCTCCAGGAACATCCCAGCACTGCCTTTTCCTGCAGAGCAGCAGGCAGGAGCTGTGCTTGAAAAGGGAACAGATGTTCAGGTGTGGCCTCCCAAAAGCTTTGCAGAAATCAAGGTCCCCTTCCAAAAGCGACGAGAGCTTTCTTTGATCCCCTGAGGTGCACAGATCCCAAATATTTTGGTTTTGAGGGAGAAATCAGGTGCCTATTGATTCTTACGGAATCTCACGGAATTCTTATACCTGCTGAGAACTTGGTGCCACACTCATCCCTTGGTATCCCAAATACCCGTGTAACATTCCAGGCGTTGTTCCCACAGCTTAAGTCTCCCAGGTTTTCTGTAAATCTGGATAACCGAGCCCGTCTGAGAGCATGCTGTGTCAGGTTCCTGTATCCATGGATTACTCCATGCCTTTCCATGCCAGCTATTCCCATCTGTCCCACCTGGGCACAGAAAAGGTTTGATCCCAAAGTGCTCCATGAAGGAGTTTCACCTGCTGTGAAGATGGGATAAAGGGATGTTCCCCCTCACAGGTGCCAGAAGGGAAAAATAAAAACAAAATAAATATATTTTAAAATAGATTTTTAAAAATTAATTAATAAAGAAGAAACCTCAAGCTTTTGAGCATCCAGCAGGTGGGGAAAGGCTCCGAACCGGCCCCACCTGGACGGGCTTGGAGCCGAATTTTGGGGGAGCCGCGGCTGGCGCTCCCTGCTGGCCGCCGCCAGGTGGCGCTGCCGCCAAGGGAACCGCACCGCCCCCCAATCCCACCGGGACCATCCCGATCCCACCGGGACCATCCCGGTATCCCCGGGACCATCCCGATCCCACCGGGACCATCCCGATCCACCGGGACCATCCCGATCCATCGGGACCATCCCGATCCCACCGGGACCATCCCGGTATCCCCGGGACCATCCCGATCCCACCGGGACCGTCCCGATCCATCGGGACCATCCCGATCCCACCGGGACCATCCCGATCCATCGGGACCCTCCCGATCCCACCGGGACCATCCCGGTATCCCCGGGACCATCCCGATCCCACCGGGACCGTCCCGATCCCACCGGGATCAGCCGGGTATCACCGGGACCCTCCCGATCCCACCGGGGCCGTCCCGATCCCACCGGGACCGTCCCGATTCCACCGGGATCAGCCGGGTATCACCGGGACCCTCCCGATCCCACCGGGACCATCCCGATCCCACTGGGACAATCCCGATATCACCGGGACCATCCGAGTATCCACCGGGACCATCCCGATCCCACCGGGACCATCCCGGTATCACCAGGACAATCCCGATCCCACCGGGACAATCCGGGTATCACCAGGACCATCCGAGTATCCACCGGGACCATCCCAATCCCACCGGGACAATCCGGGTATCACCAGGACAATCCCGATCCACCGGGATCATCCCGATCCCATTGGGATCATACAGATATCACTGGGACCATCCCGATCCCACCGGGACAATCCGGGTGTCACCGGGACCATCCTGATCCCACCGGGACCATCCCAATCCCACTGGGACCATCCAAGTATCCCACCGGGACCATTCCGATCCCACCGGGACCAGCCGAGTATCCCACTGGGACCATCCTGATCCCAGCGGGATCATCCAGGTTTCCCACCGGGACCATCCCGGTATCACCGGGACCATCCCGATCCCACCAGGACCATCCAGGTATCACCAGGACCATCCGGATACCACCGGGATCTTCCAATCCCACCGGTATCATCCTGATCCCACCGGGATCTTCCGCATGTCACCGGGATCATCCGGATATCACCGGGATCTTCCAGTCCTACCAGGATCATCCAGATCCCACTGGGATCATCCGAACCCACTGGGATCATGCAACACCCCCAGGACCATCCAGACCCCGCCGAGATCATCCAAATCCTACCCGGATCATCCAGATCTCACTGGAATCATCCAACACCCCAGAATCATCCAAACCCACCGGGATCTTCCAGCACCCCTGGGATCATCCAAATCCTACCGGGATCATCCAAACCCACCGGGATCTTCCAAACCCCCAAGAATCCTTCAAACCCACCCAGGATTGTCCAAAAGCCCCCTGGGATCCCTCCAATTCTCCTACAGGATGCTCCAATCCTCTGGGATCATCCAATCCTCCAAGACCCTCCCAACCACCCAGGATCCTCCAAACTCCCCAGGATCCTCCAAACCCCCAGGATTATCCAAACCCCCCAGGATCCTCCAGCCACCCAGGATCCCTGACAGACCCCTCGCCACCATCCCCACCCCGATGCTGCCTCCCAAAAATGTTGCAGATAATCCCAATGGACCCTCCCAAAAATGTGTCCCCCCCCACAGGGGACCCAGCCCCACATCCCCTCTTCCAGGCCTTCCTTGGGATCCCTGCACTATCCCTGCACTATCCCTGTGCTCCCTCCAGCTCTGTCCCCACATGGGGCTCACAAACACCCCTGGGGACACGAGCCCACGAGCAGGTGACAGTGGCAGACACAGCTCCAGCTCCATGGTGGCCTTGTAGGGATGGGGAAACATCCTGGGAGGAGCAGAGGGAAGCACCAGGATCTTTTGGATTTGCCAGAATTTGCCAGCAGAATCCCTGCACGAGGCCTGGGGACACCAGTGTCCCCTGATCTAGAGGGGACAACCTGGAGACACTAGGCCCTGTTTGTCATCACGCTCCAGAATTTCATCCCTGTATAAAATCCCTGGGCAATTCCATTCCTATAGAAAATTCCTGGGCAATTCCATCCCTGTAAAAAAATCCAAGGGCGATTCCATCCCTATAGAAAATTCCTGGGCAATTCCATCCCTATAGAAAATTCCTGGGCGATTCCATCCCTGTATAAAATCCCTGGGTGATTCCATCCCTATAGAAAATTCCTGGGCGATTCCATCCCTATAGAAAATTCCTGGGCAATTCCATCCCTATAGAAAATTCCTAGGCAATTCCATCCCTGTAGAAAATCCCTGGGCAATTCCATGCCTGTAGAAAATCCCTGGGCAATTCCATCCCTGTAGAAAGTTCCTGGGCCTGCACAACAGGACACCAGCAGTGAGAAGCTGTTTCCTGAAGTAGAAACCCCAAAAGAAAATGGGTCGTGTTCCCTGAGGATTGGGATGGGAGGGATGAGGAGCAGGGAGCAGCTCGCTGGTGCTGAGCTGAGCCACAGCAGCTGAGCACAGCCAGATCCGAGCCTTTCCAGCAGCAAATCCCACATTTCTGAGCCAGCCCCTGCCTCACTGCTCTCCCAGGGCTCCCGCAGCATTTCTGGGCAATCCCTGCTCACCTCCTCCCGGAGCCCAACGCTCCTGGAGAAGCACAAGCAGCTTGGGGTTCGCCATCCCCGGGGACTGAAAATACCGGGAAAAACCCCGCTGGGCTTTTGCAGATGGAGAGCTGGGGGGGTTTCAGGAGCTGGGGGGGTTTGCAGGGGCTGGGGGGGTTTCAGGAGCTGGGGGTTTGCAGGATCTGGGGGATTTGGCAGGATCTGGGGGATTTGCAGGATCTGGGGGGCGTTCAGGAAATGGGGAGTTCTGCAGGAGCTGGGGGGGTTTGCAGGATCTGGGGGTTTCAGGAGCTGGGGATTTGCAGGAGCTGGGGGGTTTGCAGGAGCTGGGGGTTTGCAGGATCTGGGGGTTTTCAGGATCTGGGGGTTTGCAGGATCTGGGGGTTTTCAGGATCTGGGGTGTTTTCAGGAGCTGGGGGTTTGCAGGATCTGGGGATTTGTGGGAGCTGGGGGTTTGCAGGATCTGGGGTTTTGCAGGATCTGGGGTGTTTTCAGGAGCTGGGGGGTTTTGGTCTCTCCTGGCTGCTGGAGGGCTCTGGGATGGAGAGCTCCTGTTTAGACTGCGCTCACTGGCTTGAGGAATATGTGGCGTCCCCGGAATGCAGCTGCTCTGTTTTTCCAGGTTTGGAAAGCCACGGGAGGGGAGAGGAATGAATCACATCAGGCTTTGCTGGGGAGCAGACACGGAACCCCTGCGAGCTGGGCCCGAGCCTCACAAGGTGCTGCCTGCCCTTCCCAGCCTCCAGCAGCACCAGATGCCAAGGAGGACCCAAAATCAACCCAAAGGGATGAAAACAAACCTTGGGAGTGACAGGGGGATTTCAAGGAGCTGAGCTCCTAGCCCTGGACCGTTATGGAAGCCACACCTAGTACAGGTATTTGCTTCAGGAGCAAAAAAGCCTCTGGTTTCAGCTTGTACCTAAAAGGATGGAGATAAAGTGTTCAGCTCCAGCAGGGATGGGGGAAAATCAGCCCAGAAAAGCAAAAAAATGGGGAAAAGCAATAATGCTGCAGGCAGATGGCTGCTGGCTTCAGGAGATCTAATCAGAGATTTTTAAAAAAACCAAAACATTAACAAGATTTTAAGAAAACCACTCTAAAAGGATGGGGATAAGGTGTTCACCTCCAACAAGGATGGGGGAAAGATCAGCCCAGAAAAGCATAAAAATGGGGGAAACCAATAATGCTGCAGGCAGATGGCTGCTGGCTTCAGGAGATCTAAACAGAGATTTAAAAACACCCAAACATTAAGAAAATTTTTTAAAAAACCACCCAAAAACCCCACAACACTCCTCAAAATACCCCCACAAAACAACAATAAAAAACCCACTCTGAAAAGGCCTCCCCCAGCTCTAATAAAGCCTTGCCTTAATTACAATAATATTATAAATTTCTCCCTTGTTACAGCAAACTCGGATTTTAATTAAGCTGATTCCAGAGCTGGGCTAATTAGTGTGCAGTGATTCCATTTCCCTCTATAAAGGCAGAAATCCACAACCACATCATCAGATTAATTCGCCTGCATCTCTTTTTTATGGGCGTTGATATTGAATATTAATAGAGACAGATTAGCCCACGAACTAAAGCAAAAATTCTGGATACTGGAGGATCCTGAATTAGCCCAAATCCCCCCAAATTTCGCAGGAAAATACCGATATTTAAATGCAGATTTATCACTGCCCCGTGCACGATGGAGATGGTGCAGTTGATCTGCTTAATTTTTATTCCTGGTTATTAATTCCTAATAATTTGGGTTAATTGGTAAATTCCCTTCAATTTTATGAATTTTTTATTTCTTTTTCGCGCGGGGAAAAGCCCGCTGGATGTTTTCTGCCTGCTCGGAAAAATTCCCGGGATGGAGGAGGAGGAAAAAGGAGCCGCGGGCTCCATCCCGGCAGCCTCACGCCTGGAATTCGAGGCAGAGGCAAAGAGCTGTCAAACAGAGCCTTTAGCCTTGGGAAAAAAAAATGGAATAAACCTAATAATAAAAAAGCTAAAAATAAAAAGCACCGCGGCTTTTCCTCCTTCTGCGTTTCAATAGCCTCAATTGAAATATTTCCCAGCAGGGAAATTGGCAACCAGGACTCCACGAAGGTGAAAAAAACCTAAAAAGTCGATTTTGAGTCTGTGCCGGGACGGGGAATTATTGCCCGAGGGTTTGCAGGGCCGGACTCCTCATTAATTAAGCTTAATTACACCGCATGCTCGTTTATTTGCTGCTCATACAATCGTGAAGCCCATGTACAAATAACATACAGGTTTTATTTCGGGATTTTTTTTTTTTTTAGGGACAAAACGTACACAAAAAAAAAAAAAAAAAGGCGAAAAAATCAAAAAAAACCCAAACCCACATAATTACAATTTTATACAGTGCAGAAAGAATTAAAATAGGTGTCACCGAACTGTACAACGTCAGGGTGGGAAAAAAAAATAGAGAGGGGAGGGAGGGGAATAATCCTTCATTATATATATATTTCTATAAAAACATATGGAGGATTGTCTTTACACAGAGACCACGGTCGCTTGCAAATTTACAAAGGTTAACTAAAAAAACCCAAATCTATATGGCAAATATTGCCAACAGAGATTCCCCGATTTAATACTGATCAACTGAGACTATTCGTGTCTCGATTATTAGCAACAACAACAACGACAAAAAAAAAAGAATTGTAGAATAAATAACAGGATGAGCACGGCTGTCTCTTTCCAAAGTGCCTTGTTCTCTCTGCATAGGGTCTGATCCTGCAGTCTTTATGCAGGCAAAAAAAACCCCAAAATTCATAAATTCATAGTTCCGAAAAAATCCCTCTGAGAGATTTTTTTTTTTGCCCGCTGGGTGTTGGCCGGCAAAAAAAAAAAAAAAAAAAAAAAAAGAAAAAAAAAAAGAAAAAAAGAAAATATTTTTTAAAAAGTATTTTTTTTCCGGGCTCGAAGTGAGACGGCACCGAGGGGATTTGAGTTCGGGGTCTTTTCCAGCCCCTCAGCCCGAGCCGGTGGCGTCGCTCACCGCCAACTCCCAAAGTGAGTTTGCAATTTCTTTTTTTTTCTTTAAAGAAGCATCAAAACCTCATTTGGCAAAGCCTCACCCCAAACTCGCAGTCGGGGCTTTCGGGACGGACGAGGGGCGGCTGCTTTTGCTTTCTCCTCCATCCCTCCCCGAGCAGAAGAAGGCACGGACGCTGCGGGCTCGACGCTCAGCCGCCTCCCGGGCATCCCTCCGCGCTGCCGCCGCTCCCCGGAGCTCCGCTCCGCTCCTGCTGCCCGAAGCCAGGCTGGGACATGGGACACGGGACACGGGACACCCCGCAGGCACCAGAGCGTCCTGGGGGATGCTCAGCGCCCGGCTCCGGCCTGGGCGGCCCCGGGAGCGGGGTTTGTCCGGCCCGGCTCACATAACGCACGGCTTGATGTCCTGGTATGTCACTTGTTGGTGGTAATAGGAGCCGCTGCCCGCCGAATGCATGGAGGAGGAGGCCATGGCGTTGAAAGAGAAGACGAATTCCTTTCTGTCGCACATGCTCGGAGACTGCGAGTGATACCGCGGGATGCCTGCGGGACGGGGGAGAGATGGTCAGCAGCGCCGAGAGGGGCAGGAGGAGAGGGCGAGCAACGCGGGATGGCCTTGAAAAACAAATCCCAACAGCCCAACCCGCCCGCACGCCCCGCTCCGAGCGCGGATTTGGGGCCGGTTGGGCACATCGGGGCTCCGCAGGTGCGGCAGGGCCCCGCTCCGAGCGCGGATTTGGGGCCGGTTGGGCACATCGGGGCTCCGCAGGTGCGGCAGAGAAAACCCCGCACGTCCCGGGACGGCGATTCTCTGCTCGGCCCGAGGGCACTGCGAGGAGAAGGGATTTGCGTTGGGTTTAGGGTTTTTTTTGGTTTTGTTTCAACACTTTGATTGATTTATTTTCACTCCGGCTGCTTTTCCCATCGCCTCGGCCCGTGCGGAAAATGCGCCGGGCGCGGAGGGGGGCGAGGGGAACCGGGAGGAGGCCGGGGCCGAGAGCCGCCGGGAGCGGGGCTGCTCCCGCCGCCCCTTCCGCCACCTCGGGATGGAAAAGCGCCCCGGGAATCGGGGGTGCGCTGGGCAGGGGGTGCCCTGGCCCGGGGCGCTCCCGCCGCTCCTTTGGGTGACAATCAGAGCGTTTCGGGGAAGGCCGCGCACGGCCCCGGTGGCTCCTCGGGGCGGATTCCCAGCTCCGTTTTCCAGAGGCCCTGGATGCGCTGAGCTCCGGGAGCTGCCCCAGGGACCGGAGGGTGCCCGAGGTGGGCAGTGCCCCGGCCCGGCCGGGAATGGGGCTCTGCCCGGTTCTGCAGCTCCGGCCCGGCCCGGCTGGGGCTTTTCCCCCGCTTCGCTTTGTGGTTTTGACCCGTTTGTTCTCCGCTTCGCAGCCGCTCCTGTCAGGCACGTCCCGCTCCCCAGAAGGCCGGGGTGATGGGCAGGGACCCCCAAATCTGCCCCATCACACCACCCGTGCCACGAGAGCCCCAGAGCCAGCGCAGCCCGAGGGGAATTTGGGCAGCAAAGCGAAACCCAGCGCTGGCCTCGTCCCTCGCGAGGCCTCTTCCCGGCCAAACACCATCTCCACTCCAAGCCTCGGGGCAAATGCAGCCCCGACAGCTCCAGGGACGGGACCGAGCCGGGGTTTGAGGGTGCAGGAGGATTTGGGGGGTCTGGGCCACGGCTCCGGCTTGGGCGGCGGATGGAGGGAGGTGATGGGCCTGGAAAACACGGCCCCGAGATGTGTGAAACACAGCTGATGGCGGGCAAGGGGCCGGGGTGGCACGGGTGGCGGACCACCCCATGGGGAATTCCTCCCTTTTCCCTCCAAGTGCCGATGGATGTGGGAGAGCCCAAAGGAGCATTCCCGGCCTCTCCTTGCCGCAACTCCCCGAGCCCACCGGCCTTAGGCCCGGGGCGGCCCTGGACGTGAAGCAGCCGCCGGGAAGAGCGGAGCCCCGGGCCGGGAAGAGCGGAGCCCCGGGCCGGGAAGAGCGGAGCCCCGGGCCGGGCACAGTGGAGCCCCGGGTCGGGCACAGTGGAGCCCCGGGCCGCCGGGAAGAGCGGAGCCCCAGGCCGGCCGTTCCCGGCCCCTCAGCGGGGAGAGCCCCGACGGGCTGCCCCCGGGAAAGGAGGCGAGGAGCGAGGGCAGGGCATCGTCCCCTCGGGACCAGCATTAAAAGCGCCCACGAAGCGGGGTCCCGGCCGGCAGCGGCACCGCCGGGATCCAGGCGGGGCCCGCAGCCCCGGGCGAGCCCCGTGGCCGCGGATGCGCCCCACGCGTGGCCGCGCCTTACCTTGGAGGTCGGCGGTGTTGTGGCTGTTCTGGTGCAGGTAGGGCTGGTCGAGGGAGTGCGTGGAGAGGCTGGAGGAGAGCGGGTTGGCCGTGGGGTTGCAGGGCGAGAGGGGCTGCTGCTTGATGTAGGACGCGCCGGTGTTGAGGGCCGCCGAGGCGCTGGGCGCCCACGCCGAGGCCGAGCTGGAGTAAACCGAGTGCGGCTCCATCACGCCGCCGGCCGGGAGCAGCGGGGATGCGGGCACGGAGCTGTCGTGGTGCGGGTATTCCCCGGCCGAGGAGCCGGTGCAGCCGCCCATGTAGGTGTGCCCGCCGTTGGCGGGCAGGTGGGGCACGGAGTGTCCCGCCAGGCCCATCCCCTCCACGTTGCTGGACAAATGCCCGTTCATCATCCCCAAGCCCCCTTCGAGGGAGAGGCTGTTGGGGGGGCAGGAGAGCCCGCCGGCCGAGCCCTGGAAGCCGTAGCTGTCGGGGAGGTGGTTGAAGCTGAGCCCGTTCATCATGCTGTACATGGGCTTCAGCGCCTGGCATTTCCTCCGGAACCCGCGGGGCCGGCGGCGGAACGAGCCCTCCTCGAACATGAACTCGCTGGCCGGGTCGATGGTCCAGTAGTGGCCCTTGCCCGGGCGTCCCAAGCCCTTGGGCAGCTTGATGAAGCACTCGTTGAGCGAGAGGTTGTGGCGCACCGAGTTTTTCCAGCCCTGGTAGGAGCCTCGGAAGAAAGGGAAGCGGCTCTGCAAGAACTGGTAGATCTCGCTGAGGGTCAGGCGTTTGGAGGGAGAGCTCTGGATAGCCATGACGATGAGGGCGATGTAGGAGTAAGGCGGCTTCTCCGGCCGCCGGATCCCCGCGTTCGTCTTCTTCGCCTTGGGGCCACCGCTGCCCGGGGCCCCGCCGCTGCCCGGGGCGCTGCCGGCCGCGCCGCCGGTCCCCGCGGAGGCGGCGTCCATGGCCGAGCTCTGCGGCTGCTTCTCAGCCACGGAGGACATGGGGCCGTAGCTGCTCTGCACCGGAGGAGGAGGGGGCTGAGAGGACAGAGCCTGCTGCGCTTCTGCAGTCATCTACGGCCAGCTCCGCGGCGGCCAGCCCCAGCCCCAGCCCCAGCCCCAGCCCCAGCCCCGGCCCTCCTCCGCCGCCCCCCCAGCGCCCCCGCGAAAGGCCGCGCTGCTGGGGGCTCGCCGCCACTCACCCACCACCCTCCCTCCGGCGTCCTCCCGGCCCCCCGGCGGCTTCGCTTTCCACCGGGAGACTTCACCCCTCCGTGGATAAACAAATGGAAGCGACGACACCCCCCACCCCCCCCCTTTGCCGCCTCCTCCTCCTCCCACTCTATCCCTAAATCCGAGCGCGGCTGCAGAAGGCGAGCGAGAGGCGGAGGGTCGGGGGGGCCGCAGGGAGGCGGGATGGGGGGGCGGGTGGAAGCGAGCTGAGCTCGGCTGCCGCGAGAGACGAGCCGGGGCCGCCTCTGCTCCTGCCCCGCTGCCCCTCGCCGGGCCGGGCTCCCGGGGCCGCCGCCGTCCCCTCCGGAGGCTTTAGCTGGGCAGGCGCTGCCGCTGCTGCGGGGAGCTGCTTCCCATCGCGGTGGCTGTCGAGTCTGCCCCCGGCCCCGCCGCTCGCCTTCTACTTTATCTCTCGCAGCGGCGTCTGCCGCTCCTTGACAGACGTAAGCGCGGAGCGGAGATCCCCGCCCCGAGCCGCTCCCCCCCGCCCTCCCGGGCGGCCCCTCCGCCGCCCCGTGCCGGCCCCCTCCGCCGCCGCTCCCCGCTGGTGGGCAGCTTTTAAAGAGCCCTTTCCACGCCGCCCTGCCCCACCCGGGGGGGCCGCACGCCGCGCCCCTGCCCGCCGCGTTGGGCACCGCGCGTGGATCTGTCCGTGTCCGTGTGCGTGATTTATGCCACGCGTGACCGCCACGCTCCGTGCGGCTCCTCCACCCCCTCCCTGCGCCCTTTCCCAGCCCTGGAAAGCACGGGCCGGGCCCCACGGGCCGGGGAAGGGCGTGCGGGCAGCGCGGAGGTTCCGCGCGTGGCGTGGGGCAGGGCGGCGCTGCCGGCTCCGCGCTGCGCGCAGCTCCTTCACCCGCTTCGAACCCCCTCTCTCCGTGCGCTCTTTTTAAGCTCGGCGGGCCCGGGCAGGATGTTTATACTGCGCAATGTAAACACGGGCTCGGGGGTGCTTTAATAAAAAGAAATCGGCGAAAAGTCCCGCTGCCTCGCGAAATGCCCTTTTCTGCCTCCGCCGCCGCGAACGGGGCCGGGAACGGCCTTCGGACCCCTCGCCTGCTCCGAAGCGGCTTTCGGGATGAGGGTGGGTCGGTTTGTTTCGGGTTGCTTGGGGTTTTTTTCAGGGGGGTGTGTATAAATCCGTGCCGGAGTTTGGCGGCTCCGTGCCCGGAGTTGGACGCTCAGCTCCGGCGGTGCCACGGGCACACGCGGCGGGTGGGGGGCAGGAGAATAGACAGCCAGAGGGGCAGAGACCCCCTTTTCTCCCTCCCCTCTCCCCCAAAAGCCACCTCCTTGAGCACCGTGCCGCCGGCAGAGCTGTCACTCGAGGTAAGTCGCTCGAAACCTTTGTCACCTTATCGCGGCCCGCGCGCGGAAAGCTGCGCGGTGCGGGGGGGTGGCATTGTGGGTGGGCACGGGGGAAGGAGCCCGGGCTCTCAGCGCTGCCGATGTGCCGGCTGCTGCCGCCGGCTCCCTCCCGACGTTGGGGAAAAGAAAAGGGAAAGGAAAAAGGGAAAACCAAATCCAGCCCGTTCTCCCCGCGCCCCGTTGCAGGCCTCGCCGCAGGGCTCTGCGCGCATCCCTGTGCCCAGAGAGAGAGGGGACACCTCCCTCCCCAAGCCCCTCGTCTTCCAGCTTCGCTTTTCAAGGTTTTAATGATAATTTGATGCCTTTTAAAGGAAAGATAGGCACCGATCGGGTTTCCAAACTCCCTCCGCGTTATTGGCGAGCAGTTGTGAGCAGCCTCCGGGGCGCCTGTCACATCTGTGGTACGACCAAGAGGGATTTCACATCGGGGTTTTCTTTTTTTTTTTTTTTACCTTTCTATCCTCCCCCCTCCCCTCTTTTGGGAAAAAAAAATCCTCCATGAGACAGCAGCGGCCCTGCCGTTCCCGGTGCAAACGGGCCCGGGACAGGCACGGGAGAGCCCTGGGCAAGCCCCAGGCCGGGGCAGGTAGCCAGGGAAGGGGTGGGAGGAGGATGGGACAGTTATTTCTGGAGCTTTTCCCCAGAGGAGGAGGAGAACCAGCAGCCCTGGCTGCCCGGGGAGGGGGCGGCCGCTGCTCCCTCTGCGCGGAGCAGAACGTGGAGCTGCTCGGGAAGCAGGGAAAGCACCCCAAAAATAGCTTTTTTTTTTACATCCCCGAGGAGGCTGGTGCAGAATATTCCCTCTGATTCTCGCTGCGTTTCTTTTTATTTTTGCTGTGGGAGCGCATCTCTGACCCTGAGCTTTGCTCCGCATCGAATGTTCCCCCCCGGCTCTCGAAAAGAGTGGATTTCTTTGCTTCATATCCCTCTGCCACCGAATCTCCCCGATCTGCCCCCAAAACACCCGGGCATGGAGCTCTAAACACAGCACGAAGCACCCGTGGAAAAATCCCGTTCAAGCGTTCGCCACCGGCAGCGTTTCCACGAGGAAATAAAATATCCCCGAGTTAAAAAACCCCAAAACTCTCCGTGGAAATCAAACTGTTTCCCCTCAAAGAAAATCAGCCCCTTCACGAGTGCCCTTTCTCCCCTAGCAATATCTTTTACGAGGGGGAAGATTTGGTTTCCGATGCATTTCTTACAGCTAGCAAAAGTTGAAAATGGGAATATCTCGCTCCGGGTCACACAGGCCTCGTCGTGGGAATTGCAGAATTGTTGGAGGGGTTTAATCCGAGCGCACGAGTTGGGGTAGGGAGAGTTTTGGGGAGGAAAAGCCTGATGCACGAGGAGGAGGAGGAGGAGGAGGAGGAGGATGGTGTGGGGGAAAACGGGACTCGCTTTTGGTGTTGGCTGCTGGTGATTTGGGTGGGTTAATCGTGTCCTCCCCAGCCCCCGACGGGCAGAGATGAAAAGAAGGGAGAAACAGAAGAAATGACGAAAATTCGATTATCATCTGGCGCAATTAGCCTCTCCCATCCCGCTCGGAGCCGCTTTCCCGACCCCACCAACACCCCCGGCCCCGCTGCGCTTCCCACCCGGCTCCTTCCCTCCCCCTGCCCGAAACTCGGGCCGTGTTTTGTGTAAAAATAGACAAATCCGAGCTTTCTTCCTTTTCCTGCGCCGAAGGTATTTTTCCTAGCTAATTGCTTAAGTGAAGTCAACTCTGCGAGCAGGCCGGTGTAACCCGAGGATGGAAATGTATATAGGTGGGATTGTTCCAGGGTGCTGCTCCGACAGGGGCCGGGCTGTTCCTGCGAGCCCGGACCACCCAGGCCGAGGGGAGTGACCGCCCCGTGTCCCCCTCCCCGCTGTCCTGCTTTGCATTAACACCACCCGCGGGACCCCCCCTTGTTCCCCAGCTCCAGCCTTTCCCCCTCGGCTGCTTTGGGGGTTTTTTGGGGGGTTTCTTTGGGGGTTTTTTTTTCAGTCGCTGCCATCCCCGCGGCCGCTGGCCCCAAATCCGCGGCGAATTGATCCCTAAATGTTTATTTAAAGGCGAGGGGGTGCGTTCTAGCGAGGGGATCGAGGATGGAGGGAGGAGAGCTAGGGGAAGGTGGAAGCACAGAGGGAGAGATGTTTTTAGGGAGACACCAAACTTCTTTTGGGGATCCATCACACGGCAACTCTTTGCCCCACGCGTGGGACTTTTTCCAGTCCCAGCCTTGGCCTTTCGCGTTCCTGGAGGCAAAGCCCCGTCTCCAGGGCCGAACGGGACCTGGAGAAGATTTTGGGAGAGCAGCAGCCGAAATTGAGAGCTGCCCAAGTGTCTGAGGAGGCTGCGAGGAAGTGCGGGCTGGCTGTCACCGCCGTGCCTCAGGCAGAAGTTCAGGCTTTGGTCAGAAAGGAAAAAAAAAAAAAAAAAGGAAAATCTTAATCTCCCCCTTTTTGTCTCCCTTTCCCCCCCTCTGCCCGTCCCGAGTCTCCCCCGCCCTTCAAGCCCAGATTTTCCATGACGTCCTTCAGTGAAATATTGCAGCACAGGAATTCACAGCCTTCTTCAGCTCGGGATTTTTTTTTGCTGTGGAGTTTTCTGGCAGGAGCCGGTCCCTGCAATACAAATCGGTCCCAGCGATAATAAGCTCGGAGCGCTACCACTCAGACACAATCGCTTCCCACAGAGATCTTCCAAACATCTCCGGGTATTTATATCCCCGCTCAGGGACCGACAGCTAGAATGCTTTCCCGGGGGGACGCTTTTGGGCTGGCTGGGATTCAGCCCCGAAGAATTTGGTACCAAGAGAAACAGCGGGGTTGAGCCGGAGCAGGGCTGGGAGCCGGCGAGTGATGCTCCCACACCCCACAAACTCACACTTAGAGGCAGCTCGAATTGTAAATCCAAGTGCAAATCCAGGTGAAAATCCAGGTGTAAATCCGTTCCTGAGACGTTCAGGCTTTCCTGGACGAGGTTTCTTCCCTGGGGGCCCGGGGCTGGGGTTGCTCCCAAAGCAAACAGAACTCTTGGGATGGGATATCCCTTCTCCCAACAACTTGGCACAGCAGTGGCATCCAAACAAAATTCATAACCACTTCCAGCTTTTCCAGCACCAAATCCCGTCAGGATAGAGATAAAATTGTGCTGGAGAAACCTTTCGATTCGCTGCTAAGCTTTTTGTCATCGGGAGCCACCTCCAGCCCCCGGCGACTCCCGATGCCAAAAGCCCGGCCGGGCCGAGCCGGGCCGGGGGTCTCCACCAAACGAGGAGGACGAGGGAATTCCAGGGGGTTCAGCCTCATTTCCAGCCGTGTAGAACCTTTTTGTTGTTTTGGTTTGGTTTGGTTTGTTTTATTTTTTCCCCAAGTTTAAAGCAAAACCCCGTCACAATCCCATCAATGTGCCGGTGCTGGAGGAAGGGGGAATTTTAGCATGGGGAAGCCGAGGGTCACCAGCCCCATTTCGGGCTGTCCCACAAAATCCGTCTGCACCGAGGGGAGGGAGAAATTCAAACGGAATATCCCAGATAAAGGAAGAGCAGGTTATTTTCTGCCGCGGGTGCCAAGAGCCGCGGGGTCCGTTCATGACGGGGATCAATAACGAGCAAGGTGGCGGCGTGGGTTGCTCCTAAACATCGCGGGGAGATGCGGAAAACAAACACGGCGGCTTTGGGGAAGGACCCGGCCTCCCTTTTTGCAGGGCACAGCACCCTGGGGGTGAGGACAGCGCGATCTTTAAGAGGAAAACCCCGAGGGGAGGCTGGGGGGACCCACGCGAGCCCCGCGGTGCAGATCCAGGCGGGCTTCTTGGAGGGAGAAAGGATTTTGTCCAACACGGGCTGACCCGGGACCACCGAGCATCACCCGGCCCGGGGTGGCAGCACCTGGGCACTGCCCTGGGCAGGTGTCGGGGTCCCCAGCAGCCAGCACCCCTTGTGTGCCTTGTCACCTGCCAAGCGGGCAGGGACAGAGAGGGATGCTGAGGACGGGGGTGTCCCTGGAGGTACCGCTCGGCCGGGGCAGCAAAACCCCGGGGCGAGGAGGTCCCTGGTGCTGCAGAACCCTCTTGTTCGTGCCCGCGGTGCCCAGGGACAGAGCACTTGCCAAAAGCAGCTTTTGCTGCAGGGAAGCTCGGTGTGTTCCTGTGGAAAAAGGAAAATCGCTCAGTAGCGGGGCTGGGCTGCACAACGGCCTGGTGGGCTGCAGTTTTTAAACTTGATTTCTAAACTCACAGAAACTCCGCGTCCCCCTTTTCCCGACCCAAAGCGGGGGTTCGGGACACGCTCTCGCACACACCCGCTGAAAACAACCGCAGTTGTGCTCTCCCCGATTCTTTCTTTGCAAAGATCTGGCGATGGTTTGCCTTGGAAGCTTTCCCGACAAAACACTGTTTTCCACCGCCAGAATTCCCAAATAATGATGTTGTGCGTGGTGCAGGTTCGTGGACCCCTCTATTTCGCAGCTGCCAGAGCAGAGAGTTAAAATACACGAAAAATTGGTTTATCATCTTTCCCACCGCCTGATAACAGAGCAGCTCCTCGTAAATCGATCCCTTTTGCACAACCAGCGCCTACTTAAATATTAAAAGCGACCTGGAGGCGCTTTAAAAAATGTTCTGCAGGGAATAAAAAGCTCGGCTGGCATTCCCGGGAAAGATGCACTGTGGATACGTGAAATGCCCGAGCCAAGGTGGGAAAACTTTTCCCAGCACGGGTGGTTGTGCCCCGAAGTGAAACGATTTCTGCAGCAAAGGGATCGATCTTTGTTTTGGGAGAATCATCCTGGGAACGGGAAGGGAACGGGTGCATCCATGTGTCCATCTTCCCGTTGTGAATATTTTGGGGCTTTGGGGTTGGATGTGCCAGAGGAACTGGGAGGAATTCTGAAGCCAGAGAGGAATTTGGAAGGATTATGTAAAAACACCCCAAAAAAAAATCGAAAGAACGATCCACTGTAAACAACAAAACACCCCCACCTCAAATAGAGAAAAACCGCACCAAAACTGGCCCGGAACTCACTAAAAATTCGAATAATGAACCCAGAAATGGTTTTGCTTTTCCCGTTCTCAGAACCGCTGGGAAAACTGCAAAACTCCCAGCGCGATTTGCGCAGCACCCTCAGCTCCTCTCCCCGAATCTCCCTCAAATTCAAGTTGTTCAAACACACCAACTAATTTGGCATTAACCCTCTTCAAATTCGGGGAGCGAAGGAGTTTCTCCAGCCCCCTTTTGCGGGATACCCGCGCGCAGAGATGCTGCCGAGGGCTGAGGCTGCAGCATCAGGATTTTCCTTCCAGGATTATTCGTTTCTCCTCTGGAAACGATCGAATTTGAGCTCTCGGCTCAAAGCACCGCGGGCTGGAGGAGTTTTTACCCACTGGGAACCGCGGGGACTCCCCTGTGTCCCCCCACCCCACGCGTGGGGACCCCCGGGAGCCCCAAAAGCGATGGAAAGCTGGCCGAGGGAGCGGGGCCGGGGTCAGAAGCTCCCGGCTGAGCCAAACGCAACCGCGCTGGGAAATCCGCGCTGGCACAGCAGGAAAGGGATTCTTCTGTCCGCAGGGAAGAGGGGTTGGAGCTGAGCTGGAGCAGAGCCCTCGGTCTGGTTTGCCCCGCAGCCCCAGGAAAGGAAAACAGAAATGTTTCCAAATAGTGCGAGAAGAAAATGTACGGAGAGATTGTGCTGGAGGGGAGAGAGGAGGAAAGAGAAAAACAGAGAACAGGCGGGATGGGCAGGAGGAAGGAAAGGAGGAGAAAGAAAGGGAGAAAGAGAGAAAGAGAGAAAAGAAGAGAGAAAGAGATAAAAAGAGAAAAAAAGAGAAAAAGAGATAGAGAAAGAAAGGAAGAATGGAAGAAAGAAAGAAAGAAAGAAAGAAAGAGAAAGAAAGAAATAAAGAAAGAAAGAAAGAAAGAGAAAGAAAGAAAATAAAGAAAGAAAAAGAGAGAAAGAAAGAGAGAAAGAGAGAAAGAAAGAAAAAAGAGAAAGAAAGAAAAGAAAGAAAAAGAGAGAAAGAAAGAAAGAGAGAAAGAGAGAAAGAGAGAGAGAGAGAGAGAGAGAGAAAGAAAGAAAGAAAGAAAGAAAGAAAGAAAGAAAGAAAGAAAGAAAAGAAAGAAAAAGAGAGAAAGAGAGAAAGAGAGAAAGAGAGAAAGAGAGAGAGAGAGAAAGAAAGAAAGAAAGAAAGAAAGAAAGAAAGAAAGAAAGAAAGAAAGAAAGAACGAACATGGAAAAAAACGAGAACTAGAAGGAATATGAGAGAGAAACTGGAAGAAATTAAGACAAATGAAGAGCAAGAGAGCGAGAAATAGAGAAAGGGTGAAAGAAAACGGAGGAACAGGGAAATGGAGAAGCAAAAAAAGGAAACGAATAATAAGAAAGAAATGAGGGGAAAGAAAAAGTAGAGGGAAAGGAAGGGGGAAAGCTGGAAGAGGGAAATAGAGAGAAAGAGAAAGAGAGAGAGAAAGAGAGAGAAAGAAAGAAAGAAAAGAAAAGAAAGAAAGAAAAGAAAGAAATAAAAAAAAGAGAAGAAAAGGGAAATGAAAGGAAGGAAAAAACCAAAGAAAGAGAAAGGGAGAAGGGAAGGAAAAATAAAAGACAAAAGATTTCAAGAGAACGATTAAAAGAATAAGAGAAAAGACAAAAAGAAAGAAGTGCGAAAAAGACAGAAAAGGGGCAGAATGAGAGAGAAACCCCAAAAGCAGAAACCCCATAGAAAGCAACACAGGGAGCACGAAAAGGGGAATTATTTCTCTGCAAAACCAAGAATAGGACATAGACAATTTAATTTTTTCCCTGGTAAACGGGGCTGAGAGGGAGGCAGAGCACAGCCCGGAGGGGCCCGGCCGCTCTCGGTGCGCGGAGCGCAGAACTCGCCGGGAGCGGCTCTGGGCAGGGCGAGACCGCTCTCATCGCTGCCTTCCCTCCCTGCTCCTTCCCGGGGCAGGAACACGAGAGGGAGCAGAGCTTTAGCGGCGATTTCCCCGCGGGTTTTCCACGCGGGGCTGCGTGAAAGCCGGCTGAACCCCCGCGGGGAGAGCGGCGCGCCCGGCCCGCGCTGGCTCCGTAGGTGGCCGCGTGTATTTGGGTTGGAGCCGTGTTTATGTTAAGGAAAAAGGCTGAGATTACAAACAGACCACTGAATGCCCGCCGTGGTGCTGCCGGATTGGTGGGAGATGTGTACTTTCAAGCTAATCGCTTTTAGGGCAGCAAATCTGATTAAAAAAATGACGGGGGATTATTATTTTTAGCGGCGTGGAATTAGGGAATCTCCGGGGCTGCTCCTTTCCGCGCGGTGTCACAGTGGGGAAGGCGGGGATGGAGAAGGGTTGCGGGGGAAAAGCTCCAAAATTTAGCCATAAATCCGACAAAAACGAGCCCGGGAGGAGGGCAGGGAAAAGGGGAGTTCAGCTCGCCCTCCCTGAATCCACCTCGACCCCGCCGAAGGGGTCCCGGTAGGAATGGAATTATGTCCCCAAAACCTCGGCTGCTGAGGACATTGTGCTCAGGGGTTTGTCCTTGGAAGAACCTGAAATTCACTCCAAAACCCCCGTTAATTCACCCATTTAGGATGGGATATATATGTTTATATATATATATATATATATATATATATATATATATAAAATAACTCCAGTATATATATAATAACTCCAGTCCTCATAACTGCAACTAAGAAAAAATAAATTCATCAATTTACATAAAAAATTGAAATATAAGGAGATTTTAAACTAATTTTTGGGGGGTTGGAGGAGCAATCCTCATCCTGTAACTTCGTTTTCTGAGCCTGGTTTTGGGGTCAGTCTCGTTCTTGTTTCTTCATAAAACCTCTCTCCAAAGTCATTCTTGACCCCTCGGCTGCTTCTATCCCCATCTGCATTTGAACGTCAGAACGGCTGATAGTTAAAAAATCAGATTTTTGCAGGTTTTTTCCCCTCGTACTCGACAAACCCCCAGCACGAAGGAATCCACTTCAGGTCCTAGGGAGAGGATTTTTTTTTCCCCCAGGAGCTCTGGGAGCGAACGTGCGCTCAGCCTTTGGCATCTCCCTCCTTTCCAACACTTTCCTTTTGTGGGCAAAAGCTCTCGGCGGAGCAGCCCGTGAGGCAGAGCCCGGCAGACCTGCAGCATTTGGACATTCAGAAATTTTACTACCCTTAGGACCCCTCATTGACCGAAGAACAAAGAAAATCCATCCCATTTCACGTTGGAAAAGTATGCCAACAGAGTTCGGGGCGAGGGAGATTTTAGCAGGGAATGCGTTCAAAAAAAAAAACAAGGGGAAAAAGAAAAATCCCTTCAAAATCCCAAACGCTTTCCCCGCGCAACGGCTGTGCTGCAGGGGGGATGCAGGGGAGAATTCCCCCGGGGTTTGGAGGCAGAGGAGTGCTCTAAAAACAGCTTTTCCTGCCTTAAAACATCGCTGGGGTGTCAAACCAGCTCCCCGAGACAGCGGAGTCTGTGGTGCGGGGCTGAGAGCGACAGCAGAGGAGTTTCTTTGTTCTCTCCTCGCACCTGGAATTAGCCTTTATTCCCTGATGCTTTTTTCCCCTCTTTCCTTGGTGTTCTTTTTTGTTTGTTTGTTTGGGTTTGGTTTGGGGTTTTTTGATTTTTTTTTTGTTAGTTTTGGGGTTTTTTGGTTGGGGTTTCTTTTGGGGTTTTTTTTGTTGTTTTTTGGGGGTTTTTTTTTGGTTTTTTTTTTTTTGAGAGGGCGAGCATTGCATTTCCTCGGTGACATCCAGCGATCCAGTCGGAGGCACAGAAAAACAAAACCCCAAACCCAGCGGCTTTGAATCGAATGTCACCACAAACCAACCAGGCCCTGCAGAGCCGCCAGGGCTGGGGGACACCGGGGCTCCCCCAAACGTGCTGCTGGGTCCCCCGGGGACACACAGAGCTGTCCCCTGCCCTGCCACACACTCAGGGACACCGCCGGGCTGTAACCCCCGCATCCGACGGCGCTGCTCTCTCGGAGCCCCGGGGATGCGGCGCTGGGGCGAGGCAAGAGCAGATGAAAGTGATGTCACATTAATGTCAGCTCGCAGCTCGAGCCCACACAGCCTTGATTGCTCTTATTAATCTTGCCAATTTGTCTGTCAGCACTCGGCTAATCCCTAAATAGCCTCCCAACAGGTGCTTTATGCTTCCGCCACATCCCGGCTCGCCCGCGCCCCCCGGGAGCGCCGCTCGCCCTCCCCGGTGCCAGCGGCTCTGTCCCGGCCATCGGAGCGGCTCTGCTCCCCCGGCAGGGCTGCAGGGCACACAGGACGCTTTGCAGATGTTATTTAGTCTGTCCAAAAAGAGGGGTCCGAGTTTTGGGTTTCCCAGAAGGGAAAAGGGAGATGCTGGAAGAGGGGGATTACCTGGGAGTGTGCAAACCCTCCGTGTGATTTGTCCCATATCGGGATTAGAAAACATATTTATGGGCCAGCTATCCCACAGCAGGGAGCTGTGCTGCTCTTATTTGGGGTGGGCTTTGGTGGGTTTAGGGACAGGGGAGAAGATTAAAACAAAAGGTCCGAGCTGAAGCTGCAGTGGAAAAGCCAATTTAAGCCCTAAGGAGTTTTATCATGAACTCGTGGAATGGTTTGGGTTGGGAGGGATCTTAAAACTCATCTTGTTCCGGCTCCCTGCCATGGGTTCCAACACCTTCCACCGGCCCAGGTTGTTGTTTATCCTGCACTTAAGCTGAGGGTTGATTATTTTCTTTACTACTCTATCAGAAAATCCACTGGCTTGTTGTGGTGCGTGTTCAGCCACAGAGCCCCAGCCATGTCAACTCTTAAGCAAAAGACTAAAATTATTGTGTTGTGAGGCTTAATCTTCCTAAAGTCGTTATTTGGCACAGCAGTCTTAAATCACAAAACACAGATTTTGTGTTTGGAACTCTTAATTGCTAAACCCAATTAACTGCTAAACCCTTTTAACTGCTGGAGGAGACTTCAGGTTGTTTTCCTCTCTCAGCATTAAGAGAAAAAAAAAGAGATTTATTTCTGTTTGGCAACTCTGCTGCGTGAAATGTTTTACACACAGGTTACAATCTGGTGATTCCTGCCGTGGCTCACCTGGAGGAGGTTCTGCTCTGGAGGAAGAGCCACCAAACCTGGCTTCCTGCAGCAGGCTCCTATTTTACATCCGAAGCTGGCTGGGGCTGTTCCCAACCCAGCAGGAAGGAAGAGCTTTCAGGAGCACCTTCAACATCTCCTCCAAGAGATGAAACGGTCTGAGTCCACTAAAAGAGCTCAGATCTGCTCATGGTTAACCCTTGGGTGCTCCAGATCAGATCCTAAAAGCTCCTAAAACCACCGCTCCCCACGGAAAGCTCTTTCACTCCATCCTGACCTGGATTTATTATCAGGAGACAGATTTTTTTGTGTTTCCTTTTCTTTCTCCCTGAGCCATTTATTTCACCCAATAAGTCCATCCATCACAGCGAGCTGGAACCGACCTGGGACGCAGGGATATTCTTAGCTGTGCAGCGTGTCAGGAAACGGGCAGCAGCCCCGTGTGATGCAAATATTTGGACGAGGGAGAGGTAGGAAGGATTGTCCAAATGTTTACTGAAGGCTGTTGATAGCCCCAGGATTTATAACTGGTGGGTAACGCCTGCCCCCACACAGCTCCTCCAGCAGGTGCATCCAGTTCCCACCGGACGCGTGGGGTGTGTGTGCTCTGGGAAAGGGGATGCAGGATGGAGCCAGCTCAAGGATTCAGCTCCCTTTTCCCGGCTGCTTCACTGGTTTGGAGCCCACGGAGCAGCAAGACAGGAGCCCAGGATCCACTCCAATGGTTCGTGGCCCTGAGAGCAATTCCAGCCGCTGGAAAAACAAAACACAACCAGTTGGAAATCCTTAAGTGAAACCAATGCTCGGAACTGTTCAGGCCCATCAAAATATTCCCTGTCACTCTCCTTCGGCGCAGTGGAGGAGGAAATTCATGGCATTGTTGTGCTTATTGTTCTTGGCATTTCAGCTCCTCCCTTCCAGCACCGGGCTTGGAGCTCCTCTGTCTCCCAGCGAGCCCCGGCTGCTGCTGGGGGCACAGCAGAAGTGCTGGCGGAGCAGTTTGAGCCACTGCTGCCGCTCAGACAGCTCCAGCTTTGCAGAGCCCCCTGGAAATGTCCCATAGCTGCTGCCAGGTGGCCTCTTCCAGCCAAAAGAGGGGAGTACATCCAACAAAAACCAGGCTGATGGACTAGACATGGGAGCGTAGTCAAGGGAAGGCTCTGCTGCCTTGACAGAATATTGCAAATATTGCAACATTTTGCAAGTTCTGGTGATGCTGGGAACGTGAGCCCAAGGATTTAACGTGCTGCAGACACCCAGAAAGCTTTTCTGAGCAGCAAACAGCAACTGCAGAAAAACCTTGAATTCTATTAAAGAATTTGATTAAAAAGTTCTATTAGATATATAAAGAATTTTTAAATTGTATTCTATTTCTTTCCATTCTATTATATTCTATTGCTATTTTGCAAGTTCTGGTGATGCTGGGAACATGAACTCAAGGATTTAAAGTGCTGCAGACACCCAGACAGCTTTTCTGAGCAGCGAGCAGCAACTGCATCAGCTGCAGAGAACCCTTTAATTCTATTAAAGAATTCTATTAAAGAATTCTATTAGATATATAAAGAATTTTTCTATTCTATTCTATTCTATTCTATTCTATTCTATTCTATTCTATTCTATTCCATTCCATTCCATTCCATTCTTCTTTTGCAAGTTCTGGTGATGCTGGGAACGTGAGCTCAAGGATTTAACGTGCTGCAGACACCCAGACGGCTTTTCTGAGCAGCAAACAGCAACTGCTGCAGAAATCAGCTGCAGAAAAGCCTCTGATTCATCACAGCCCTGCAGGAGCAGTTTCCCCACTGCTCTGGTGGGGAAGACAATGGCCCCATTGTTTTTCCAAGGGGAGATTCCTTCATTTCAGGCTCTTGCATAAACTGTGTGTTTTCTGTTTGTCACCTGACTCATTCCAGTGACCTCCCTGAGATGGGGCTGGGATCAGTGGCAGCGATGAAAGGAGCCCTCTCAGGCTGAGGAGCCGATTGTCAGAGTCACCTCTTGTGCTTTGGTTCACCAACTGGGAGGAGAACTTGGTGCTCCTCTGGGGGGAAGAAGCTGTGTAATAAAATATATGGGAAAGAAAGGAGTAAAGCTCAAATTCCAACGTCATCTGCTGTGCTCCATGAAATGTTTCCATGCACTGAAAGAATTCAGTCCTGTGTTTGATGTCACATTCTCGAGGTGACCTTTGATGCGGAGTCCTCACTCCGGCTCCTCTTGCCTTGGACACATTTTGCAACAGTTCCCAGTGCTGGCAACTCTTGGTAACATCCCAAAACCGCTGGAAATGCTTTCCAGGCAAGATTCTGGAGCCACCCAGATGGGATGCAAGGAGAACCAGTCCCAGCTGGTGAAGTGGCTGGTTGGTGGCTGGGACCAGCACTGCAGGTGTAGGGAGATCTGAAGGTCTCATGGTGGCCATGCGTTGTTATCTTTAGGTTTCCTGAGCCTTGGGGTTGTGCTTGGGGTTCCAAAGGGGATGTGCAGGGGGCTGGAAGAGCCTTCCTGCAGGTTTCCCTCCATGGAGAACGGCCAGAGGATTGCACATGGGGGGAGCTGGCTCTTCCCAGTGTGTGCAGCCTGGTGGGAATGGGAGAGATTAGGTGAGGGAAAAGGCAGGGTGTGTTGGTGGGGACGTGCGCACGATCCTTCCACCAAACTGATCAATGAAATGCCCCTGGAGAAAGAATTTTACTCTGTGTTCCCTTTCCATACTGCTGGACCTCTGGATTGGGAATTCATTCTCTCTTTTCCAGCCATGTGAAGGAAATTGATACTTTTATTTAGCTCTGACCCTGCCAAACCCTGAAATCCAAGCATCTCACATGGGTTTTCTGACCTGGAAACACTGCTGCTCTCTGCCTCACTTTGCTGCTGAAATCTAACCAGGAGAAGATTGCAAACCCAGGAGGATTTGGGCCAGGGTTAAGCAAAACAGGAATAAATGAGCTCAGCACATCCTGGTGCATCCCTGTGCATTTGGGCCTGGAGGGGCTGAGCCTTGGCTTGTGGTCCAGCCCAGCCTGGTGCTTTTAGCTGTAAAAAATTGCTTTTTTTTCCAAAGCAAACCATTAGTGACAGATTGAAAGGGTTTATCCTGCAGAATTTCCCCCTGCCTCATCTGCCAGGGAACACGCAGGGCTCGGCTCCTCTTGCTTGGAGTAAATCACAGTGTGGGGCTGCCTTATCTCAAGCAGAGCCCCCGAGCAGGAATGTTGCACTGTCCAGCCCCTGGGCCACCCAGCCCTAATCCCAGGAATCAGTGTCTGCTCCAGGCCCATGCTCTGACCCTCCAGAGCCGTATTTCTGCAAGGTCAGGAGGTTGGGTGGTAAAAGGGGAGTGGGGAATAGCAGGGAGAGATTCAAGGCTGGCCCTGCACGGAGAGTTCATGGAAATGTTTACACTGGCCTTGGAGTGGAGACTTGAGCCTGCTCCCCTCTCCAGATCTGCTGGAAATCTGCATCAGGTATGGACACAGCTCCAGCTTCCAAGTGTCCTGCACGAGGGTGGCTTCACACCCTTTTCCTTGGTTGCTTTCATGGACCCAGGTGGATTGAGGGAGGGTTGGACGTGCAGGCAGCCCTGTTAGGAATCATCTCATCCCTGGTTCCTTCCTAGGACAACCAGGCTGCTTTTAGCTTGTGGGGAAGGATAAAGAAGCAGGAAAATCAGATGGGAGAAGGGAGAGACAGCTCGATGAGATGGAAGTGAATGGACGGAGAAACAGCTCCATGCATTTCCTTCATCCATCACAGAGTATTTTGTGTTGAGTTGAGGTGATTCAGCCCCTGCCAGCTTGTCAGCAGAAAGGACAGCAGTGGGCAGAGGGGGCCCACTCTGTACGTGTGAAGGAACCATTCCCTCCCATGTGGAAATGTTCTTTGGGATCAGGTCGAAAAATGATTCCATGTGAAGTTTCTCTGTGAAATCTCTGTTGCATTTGGCTGGAAGGGCCAGCTTGGGGGCTTCACCCAAGAAAAGGCTGTGCAAAGGGTCACTGAGTGTGGTCTGTGTCCATCAGGAACAGGGGAAGGCTGTGTACGACACCACTCCCAGGATATATTTCAGTCAAGAGAATGAAAAAGGGGTGAAAGGGAATGCTGCAAGCAAAATTCTGATTGTCTCAAGTTGCTAAACTGAAATCAGGTTACTATTTCATTTTGTGTATAAATCCTTCTTGAATGCAGGGGAAAACATCATTTCCTTCTCTCTGAGGGCTGGGATCAACAAAGGATGGGATCCACTGCCCAGTGGAGCAAGAATTCAGGGTCCAATACTGAGGGTTGCACAGTGAATTCTTCCTTAACCACTCATTAAAATGAGCCACTCCAACTCCTCCCGAGCCTTTTGAGGGGCTCATTTTCAGGAGTGAAGCTCAGGAAGTCACTCTTGCCCAGCTGCCACTCCGTCCCATCCTGTCCCTGTCCCACTTGAGCCACCCCTGGCAGCATCCCTGAATTCCATTCCCATTTCAGCCCTTGCTTTGCTCCATGGCAGAGCACGGGGCTCTCCTGTCACAGTCATATTTTCTAAAAATATGAGAAGCCTCAGAGAAAAAGGAAAACAACAATTATCTCATTTGCTTCTCCTGTGTTTTGCTGCTGTGGAATGTGTTTGGAGATTGTTTACCCACAGGTGATTGTTCCATTGGTTTCACGTGAATTGTTTTCACTCTTTGGCCAATCAGGGCCAAGCTGTGTCAGGCTCTGGAGAGAGTCACAAGTTTTCATTATTATCTTTTTAGCCTTCTGTAAGTGTCCTTTCTGTGTTCTCTAGTTTAGTTTACTATAGCATTCTTTTATATAATATAGTATCATGAAATAATAAATTAACCTTCTGAGAACATGGAGTCAGATTCATCACTCCTTCCTGCCACGGGGCACCCCACAAATACAACAGTCTCCCTCCTTCCCTGCCTCCCTCCCTCCCTGCCTGCCTCTCTCCCGTGCAGCTGCTGAGCTCTGATAGGGAAAGGCTCCCAGATGTGCTGGGGAGGGAGCCGGCAGAGCCCTGAATTCCACTCCGTGCCGTGTGGACTCTTTGTATATTTTGTTTGAAGCAGAAAATATGTGGAGTCCTTGGAGGAAGGCTGGGGACCAGGCACGGCCCTGGCAGCTCCGGCACCGCGGGGCTGCGAGGTCCTGCAAGCCCCCTGCCCTTGGCTGGCCTTGGCCCACAGGACAGGCCAGCTGAAATCCATCAGCATCAGCCAGCAGGTCCCCAAAGCCTCTCCTGGAGATGGCTCAAGGTGACCAGACCCTTTGAGAAAACGCGGCTTGGCTCAAAAGCTGGTAACACCTAAACACCCACGGCTGGAATTTTTGGTATTTTTGGCTCACGGGTGATGTGCTGTACCAGATCAATAAATATTCACACGCTCCAGAGCGTTTTGTGGAGTTGGTTTCAGTGCATTTAGCTGTGGCACTTGGTAGCTACTTGATTATTGCGTGAGACAATACGTTTATGAAGTGTTGGCCTTCATTTAGTTAAACACTTCATTGATGTCTTAGACCAAAACGGCATGAAACTAATTGTTCCCGTGGAAACAGGAACCCAGAGAATGATTTCATATCACAGCTTGGCAGCAGAAAAAGAAGAAACCTCTGTAATTGTTCCCATTAACCCAGCGCAGGGGATTCATGCTCAATCTCTACCGAGCTCTGCTCCGCTTCTGCTGTGAATTAGGGGACAAAAAGTCAGCAGAGAACCACATTAAAAAGGCCCGAAACAAGCTGTGCTTTATGGAGCATTTGTAGCTCTGCCACCAAAACCATTTCTCTTCTGCTTTGCAGGTTTCTGGCCAGCAGCACTGAGGACTGAGGACTTTTGGAGATGCTGGGTTTTAACTGTGTGCCTGCAGGAGGGACAGGGACATCCCTGGCCGTGCTGTGGGCTGGAGACGGGACAGCCCCCACCCCGAGGGTGAGAGCTTAGAAAGTGCAGGCAAAACCAAACCTGCCGTGAGAAACTGGGGACAGTGAGAGAGGAGCCACACAGATCAGCCTGTGCGTGCAGGAAACATCCTGAACCTCCTGTCTGAGGTTTTCCCTCTTCTCCCACGGGATGTGCTGGTGACCGGGGCATCTCAAGGGGTTTGTTGCTGTAGAAAATCCATGTTATCTCTGTACCAGAGGAGCTCCCAGTTCTCCATATTTCCCATCAAACTGAGAAATCCCCACCCCAGTGTGGAGCTGCAACCTCTACAATGGGGGGCTGGACCAGTTTTGGGAGGCCCGAAGTCTTTCCCATTTTCTGCAATTCCTGTCTGGGCAGCCCTGTGGAGGGGAAAGCCTCGCATGCCCTCTCCCTGCCCTGATGGAATCATCTCCATCCTTTTCCCCCTTTCAGGCTTTGCCCTTCGGCCCAGCCCCACCAAGCCCAGCAGGAAAAGGGAACCAGCAGCAAAACCCATCCTGGCTACCAGGCCAGCCGAGCCCACAGCTCCCCTGGAGGGACCAGCAGACACAGACCCGCTCCATCCCAGCACGGAGTGGGTTTCTCTGCGCTAATTACTGCTAATTGAGCCACTTGACAGTGGGGGAGCCCTGCCCTGGCCAGGCTGATAGAGTATCAGGGAGATAAGGAGCACTCAGCACAGGTAACGGGGAAGTGTTGTCAGACCTGTGCTGGCACCTTCTGGAGGGGTTATCTCCCCTTCCCAGAGCACAGGGCACCAAATTCCGAAGGGAAACACTCTGATCCTGAGGATCTGTGGAGAGCCTAAGCTTTTTAGGAGGTGCCCTGTGGGATTTTGGTGACTCGGGCTCAGCAAAGCAAGCTGGCATTCATTTCAGAGTAACTCTTTTAAATTTCCTTAACATGCATTTTATTCCTTTGGCCGGCTTTTGCTGTTGTTAATTTAACACTGTGGAAAAGAAACTTTAAACATTTTCCCCCCTTTTTTCTTCCCTACAGAGAAATAAATTTTTTTCTTTTAACAAATGCTGTGTCTCTCAGAACTTTTGTTATTTTTCACCACCTCCAGTGACCTACACAGAGTAATTCAGCTCCTACACCATCCTGAACACCAGGTAGGACTTACTCACACCTACTTACCAAAGTGGAAACTTGGACGGGGTGACATTGTTGTTCTGTTTTTTCTTTTAAATTACTCACAACTGTAAATAGGAAATCAAAATCACTGGATATTTTTGCAGCCGATTCCGAGAAAAACCTTGTGTGTGGATGCATTTCCTGGCTGTGGCAGCTGCCACACATCACACCTGGGAGGTGAAGCTCACGGGGTCACAATCCCTGCCCAGCAGTGCCAGTGTTTTGTCTCAGGGATGTAAAAACCAAGAAAACATCACCACTTCACTCCTGGAGGAGCCAACAGAGCATGTCCATGGCTATCAAATCAGTGACAGGGCAACCACACACCTGAGAAGCTGCTGGGTCCTCTAACCCAAAGCTTGGGATGTTTTCCACATCAACTATCCCCATTTTCTTCCTGGAGGTACCTCAATCATCTGCTTTCCTCTTCCCCCTGTGCACTTCCAGTTTGGTTTAAGTTCCCAAAGTTTCCCAGCTTGTTACACAAAGCTCATAACAAAGTCTGTGGCCAGCTCTCTCTTTGATAATTCCTTCCCCCCATTTGTTTATCTCAAGTCCTGAGCTTTGTTCCAGGCCCAAAACCAAAAGCCTTTCTACCCCGTTCTCCTCTTGACTTGTTGCAGATGTAACGAAATAAATCTTTAGAAAGAACAAACCTTCACTTCCTCTCTCCCGTCTGATTCAGTCACAAACCCCAGGAAAGAAAAATAAATCACAACCTGAGCTCGCCTGGTCTCTCAGGATTCCAGTCTGCTCCTGGAAGCCACCATCCAAACTGGATGTGTCCATTCCTCAGAGGAACCAGTGAACGAGCCACCAAAAAGGATCTGATCACCATGAAATCCTTATTTTGAGCATGGCCAAGGTCAAAAAACCTCTGATCAGCCCAAATTAAGGTGGATGTGGTGGTTGATGAGCACGACCATGCTGGTGGTGCCTTCCTAGAGCTGGTCCTTGGCACTGAAGGGTGATGCGTCCCTGGCTTGTCTCGCAGCCCCTCGTGTGGCTCTGCCCCTCTTTTCTCCCCTGCCAACCCCACCCCAAGGAATTTAAAACCGCAACCAGAAAAATCATCTGTTTGGGCTTCGCAAACTGGCCACAGCAGAGGTGGAAATTCCCTCCAGACAGAGTTTGTCCTTCTGCTGAGAGCTGTTTCCATGTTAAACCTCTGCTGCTCTTCCATCCACCATCCACAGGTGCTCAGATTCTCTCCAAACACGCTCCAGCCACGAGGTCTGACCAAATCCCTGTTTTCAGCTGGGGAATCCATGGATGTTCTGCTGCCCTGGTCCTGCTCTGGGATCAAACACATCAGCCCAAAGCCCTTTCCAGAGCCCACCTCCCTCGGCAGCAGCCTGGACTAGGAATGGACACAGGGTCTCCTCCACAGGGATGCCAAGTGGAGAATAACTCCTTAAAAATGGGGCTGCCTGTGTTCGCCTAACAAGGTCTTCTCTGGGGTCTAAGTTAAAGCTAAGCTTAGCTTTAAGCTGGGAAATACTGGAGCTCTATAAAAGGGTGATTTGATTTACCAGGTATGTTCTGCCCTGTGGGTTTTGCTCTTCCAAGGGTGCTTGGGGGAAGATGTGCAGAACCACCACAGCTGTCAGAAGATTTTTGGGTTATGTCCCTAGTCCCGACTTTCACTGATGAGGGTTTTCTCTTTGTGTGTGTTTTGTTTTAAATTTAAACAAGAGGCCTTTGCACACTCGACACAATCCATCCACTTAGCACTGAAGAAAGTGTAATTAGACACTTTGAGAACTGGAAGAAATTAACTCCGACCACAGCCCGTCACTCAGACTATTACTTAATAATATTTCCCAAATGTGCAAAGCACTTAGTTCTAGAATAACAGGAAAGAAGTGTAACTTCCCACCCCGAGCAAGGCTCTGCCGTGTGAGGTGCGCACGAAAACCCCGCCAGCCTCCAGGAGACGTTCTGCCACCTCCCATCACCTGAGGGCTACCAGGAGCCCTGAAGGATGCCATTCATGGTCCCCAGTCCCACGGTCTGAAGGGCTGGAAGGGAGTCAAGGGCAGCGACCAGCCCGAGGTGCTGGGGCTGCGTGCGAGAAGATCTCCCTCAGCTTCCAGCACGCCACGGAAACCGCGGAGAAATTGCTGTTTTCCTTCTTCTGCAGCGCCCTTGCCTCACCCCACGCTACAGAAGCCTGGCTAGAAAGAGATTATTGTGATTCCTGCCCGTTTCTTCGCTCACGACAAAAGGGCCCATTCATCCTGGCTAATTTTGAGGGGAGAGCAAGGGGTATCAGTAGCATGAACTGGAGCTGAGCGTCTCGACCACAGTGGAGCGAGCCGCGCTCGCTGGCCAGTCCAAGCCAGGGAAACAGATATCCTTCATTTGGAGCTTCGGAGGGGAGCATTTCTCTGGTTTTTAAACACAAGTATCTTTGCTGGCCGTGGCAGGTTTTAAAAAGTCCTGACGAAGCAGGGCCGGGCCATTTTCCCAGCAGAAACAAGAGGCTGTTCAAAAAAGTGGGGGGAAAACGTTGCTCTCGTGTGTTTCTGCTTCAGGAACCAACACACCCACCCTCACCCACCTGAATTACCCCTCGCATATTCAATGAGGCCGTGTCCAGAGCAACGAACCTCTCGCCTTGCTGCAGAACCCTGAAAAAAAAATTGATTTTTTTAATAAAAACATCCGTGATGCCTTAAATGCTGAAGTCATTGTGAATTACAGCTCCCAGGATTTCCCCATGTGTGTGGGAAGAGCTGCAGTGTAATTGCTTTCAGCAGAGTATCACTGCAGTCTATAATTAAAATATATGAGATTGCCAGTTTCAAAATATTTAAGTGATTTCATCTGTATTTAGGAGAATGTGTCTCTCTGAGCAGCTCATTTAGAATGATATTCCTATTTTCAGTGCATGGCATGGGTCCTGGGTGAAAGAAAAGGATGATTTTGTTGTCTTCTTTTTGTCTGAGGAAGCACCTGGGGGAGGGTGGAGACACAGGGCTCAGACTTCAACAGAATGTTCCAGTCCTGGGGAGATCCGTGGTGAAAGCTGAAGTGACATTCCAGAGATGGAGGGGGAGGTGTCACAAAATAAAAATAAAAATAAAAATAAAAATAAAAATAAAAATAAAAATAAAAATAAAAATAAAAATAAAAATAAAAATGAAAATAAAAATAAAAATAAAAATAAAAATTAAAATTAAAATAAAATTGAAATTGAAATTGAAATTGAAATTAAGTAATAATAATCCTGTAATTCCCAGTGTCACTGCAGGAGGGAAAATTCCATCCTCCTGCGAAGCTGAGTGAGGGATCGTCACTCAGAAGATGAGAATAAGCACAAGGAGGCAAAGATGATAATGTTGTAGCTGTAATGAGACACAAATGCTATTCTGATGGTTTTCTCTGAAAGGAATACACCAAGCCCAAGCGATTTAATTGAAGATCTCTCAGGCTTTGCACGGCCACAGAGGAAGGGAAATCTACTTTTTTTGTGGCAGAACATGAGTGGTTTTCCCAGGAAAATTAAAAGAAAGATGACAAAAAAAAGAGATTTTAAAGAGGTTTTTTTCCTGTAAGGACATGACATGAAGGATCTTCGTTGTCCATGTGAGAGAGAGAGGCTGTGATTAGATCAGATAAAACACAGAATTTGGGGTTTTTTAATGTTTTATGAATACATTCATGGCATTACACTTGTCTGCTTAACACTGAGCACAGCCCCAAGGAGTCCTTTGGCAAATGCAGCTGGGGGGGAGAAAAGGGAGAAACTCCTGGGCTGTTAAAGATGCCAACAGGTAGAGATGAACATCCACAATTCCCGTTCTGAAGCACCCTCTGAGCTTCTCCAGAACAAACGCCCCAAGGTCGGGATGCAGCTTTTGAAGCTGCTGAGATCTTTGAACTGAAGAAGTGGGATGGATTTTACTGCTTTTTGATTTAGGGGTAACTGAGAGGTGTTTCAAAAACTTTTATGTCATTTTCAGTCTCATGAGAAGGGTGAGACAACACAGATGTGATAATTCACACTATTACAATTAGAAGCTATTTAAATTTTTTTTTCTACAAATTCATTTCCCACAGGTCAGTCAGCAAAAATGCATTTTTATTTTTGGCAAGGAAGCCCTGGAGAAAGTGAGGATTTTTTACCTGAGTGTTCAGGGGGCTCTGACCACCTGGGACTGCTCTGCTGGGAGGAGCAGGAGATGCTGTGAGGAAATAACTCCTGTTTCCCCTCCATCCCATCCCATCCCATCCCCACCAAGGCTGGGAGATGCACAGGACCCCACAGGCACCCAAGGTTTGCTGCAGAACACCAGGGAGAAGGCAAGAGGACAGATTAATCCTCTTTTCTCTGAAGAAACCCGTGATTAATGCAGCTTGGAGGGACTGGAGGAAGGGAATTGCTCAAAATCAAGCAAGGAAGTCCTTGGCTGTCCCTTGTTGATACTATATATGGTGCTTGGTCAGTTGTGCTTGAGGAGCAGCAGCCAGGATTGCATTTTTATTGTATTTCTTTCTAAAGCAGAAAAAAAAAAAAAGGTCAAATAACTGGGCTGTGCTCAAAGAGCTGCGGTGATGGATGATGCTGTGAGTGGCAGCTGCTGAATTTCCAGCCCTGAGAGCGTTTCTGGGGCTGCTGCAGGGGTTGTGTCAGTGGCCTGTCTGTTCCCATGCCTTTGGGATTCTCCCAAGGCCAGTTTTGACCATGTGGGCTGGCTTGGCAGGGAACTGCGTGGGGAGTGATGCAGAATCCTCTGGAGCAGAGCTGGGGCTGGTGTGGGGACAGCAGCGAGCAGGGGGTGGGAACCAGAGCATGGAAAGGGGAAAAGGGGAAAGGGGAAAGGGGATTGCTGCTGCTGCTGCTGATTCCCACTGCACAGATAACCCCAGGATAACACCAGGAGCTGTGAGGACAGAGGCTGGAGGTGTTTCAGCTGAGCCAAGAGGTCACTCACAGGTTACTCAAAGGTGAAGAGGCAGCTGGTGGTCACGGACTGGCAGAGGAACATCCTGTGCTGCACCAGGGGAACCGGCAAGGAACGAGTTCCTGCTGCCTCAGAGACATCCCAGAGGATCACAGCTCATTCCCTGCCCACCCCACTGCCCAGAAAGACACAAACTCACCTTTATCATCAGCACCCTGAAATCTTGGTGCCCCTTTCCACCTGCCTCACTCAATGGGACAGGACCATTTATTCCATCATGAACTGCTCACCCCAGCAGGCTGATTTCCCAGGGTTAGGGACATCAGGTTGTCCCTCCTCCTCTCCAGACACTCATTTAAGGTCCAAAGCATCTGGGGCTGCATTTCTTGCAAATCCTGACTCCCCTTATCCCAGCAGCCCTGCAGAAAGTGCAGGAACATCCCCCCTTCCCTGCACTCCCCTTTTACATCTGCTCCACATTTGCATCCCAGAAATCAGAGAACTGAGTTATGTGGAATTACAGAGCTGGAGTATGGAACTGATTGGGTATTCAAGCTAAATAAGATGAATTTAAAGATCTCTCCAGGAAATTGAGTGGAACACCCAAACTGACATGGGGTATTAAATATTATATTTGTGCAGTTGCTCTTTGGAGCCCGTTGGCATCGAACATCTGGGAGCACGATTTAGAGCACAAAGAAACTGAATACCTGCTCAAAATTATGCTCATCAGAGCTCAGAAATTAAAATATTACTGGGTACACTCCGAGCCAGTCCTTCCCTGCAAGGTAGGGCTATTAAAATATGATTAGCTGAGCCATATCTGCTCTCAGAGCTGTCAGACACCATTACAGCTGAAAAGACCTCGACGCAACGCTATCAGCAGCAGCAGGATGCCAAAATCTGAACCCTGCAAACGCTCACCCCAGGAGCAGGGGGAATGAAAAGGATTAGCAGGAGAAGCTGGGGGTCTCAGAGCATTGGCTGTGCAAATGGAGGTGGCTTTGGGCTGCTCTTTAAGGTAAGGGAGGTGAGAGCTTGGATGTTTGGGGTTTTTTCTGATGTGGGAAGAGCTTTGCCCTTCACTGCCTCGAGCGTGTGTTGCCTCCTCATCATCACCCAGGAGAGCGATGAGGCTTTCTTGCTGCCACAGCCCCCTGCAATCACAGCTCCCTGTCCCCACCGTGTTCACATTTCCAGAGCTCTCCGTGGGTGGTCAGGATTGCGTTTCCCGCTCCTGGCTGGGGAATAAAATCCAAACCACCACAGAAAACCTGCAGAGACTGGGCTCAGGTCGGGGTAATTACCATGCTCTCCTGCTCCTGGAATCACGGCGAGATATCCAAATATCTGCATTTACAGACATAAAAAAATCTTCTGCATTATGTGATTACCGCATATATATTTATTTTTCAAGTGTGGCTGCACCAAACCGGACACCCGCGGAAGAAGCGGCTTTGCAAAAATAAGGCAGAAATGCCGTTTTTTGTTGGCTTTTTTTTTTTCAGGACTGAGGCCAGCCGAGCTCCGAGGTCCCAGCCCCGTGTCCCCACTGTGCCGCTCCCTAATCCGTGCAGAATTCCCACAAAAGCCGAGGCAGCGCTGCCTGGCCCGGCCCGGCGGGAGCCGCCGCTGCCTGCCCGTGTCAGGGCTTATTACTGCGTGTTTTCACACTTATCCCCAAGGTGTTGAACTCGCCCCGGAGGTTAATTAGTAATTTATTGCCCTGTCATCAGTTCGAGGCTACTAATGGCTTCAATTTAGCCCCAGGGCTTTTGGTTTTCTTTCTTTCTTTTTTTTTTTTTTTTCTTTCCTTTTATTTTTTTTTTCCTCCTGCCTGCTTTGGAGGATCTGCCAGTTGAAGCAAACGGGAAAGAGGCAAATCTACTTGGAAAAGTGCCTGGAAAAGGGAAAAGCTGCGGATGACAGCATCACAGAACAGGTTGGGTTGGCAGGGGCATTAAAGATCATCCCAGCCTCCTGCCATGAGCAAGGGAATTCTTCCACAAGGGACATCTCCTGCCCCTTCTCCATCCCTGGGAGCAGCAAGAGTGGGATGTGCCTGGGTGATTCTGGGTGCCAGGCTCCCAGCGCCTCCCCACAGGGATCCACAGGGCAGAAATGGAGTGATTTTAGGGAAAAAAACAGAATTAGATCTCATCAAGAATACTGAGGGGGTTCTTTCAGCTACCAAACAAATCCCTTGCGACTCTCTCTAGGGAGGGACAGCTGGGCAAAGCCCAGACGCAGAGGGAAGCAGGGGCTGTGGGATTTGGGATTCTTGCATCCTGCCCATCCCTGTGCTGGGATGAGCCCGTGCAGGCAGCAGGGTGGGAAGGTGCAGCTCTCAAAACCGTGTGAGCTGTCAGCCAGGAAGGAAAAAGGTATGACATCTCTTTGGATTTGGATTCAAAAAGGAAAAAAAACCCTCCAGTTTTCACCTCCACGCACATGGGTTCCCAGAGCAACATCTGCTGTTCCCCTGCTGGGTTAATTTATGGCCATTAACTTTAGGGCTAAGGACAGTTTATGGAAAAAAACACCTGCTTTCCCCCACTCCCAGGGCAAGGGTGGAATTTTCTCTGACTCTGCATCCTAAATAAAGCTCCCTTCCAGGCCCTGATGATTCATGCCACGGCTCACACACACACATGCCTTATGTTAGAGGCCCTGTCAAGATGCTCGTGCCCCTCTGGAGCTGGAGGACCTTGCACAGAGCTCATTTATCCCCATCCCCAGGGGAACTCTGAGCCCTGAGCCTGCCTGCCCTGCTGCTGATGGCTAAAAAAATCAGATTACTTTGGATTGGAGGGGACCTTTAAAGGTTTTTTAGTCCAACCTTCCTGCAGGGACACTTTCAGGGTAAATCAGGTTGCTCCTTGTTGAACCTGACCTTGAATTCTGGGGCATCCACCACCTCTCTGGGCAAACTGTGCCAATGTTTTATGGCCTTAATGTGGAAAACTCCCTCCATCCATGGGCCAACCTCTTGCAGAAAGTCCTGGGGAGCTCTGTCTGCATTAGGGTCACTGCAAAGCCACCAAGTTTTGCTTCCAGCTTGGATTTCTACATCCCAAACCTATCCCATCCTTTCCATCTCTTCTCTGAACTCACCTTACACGAGCACCAAGCTCAGGCCAGCCCTTGTTGTGTTTTCTCAGCCCTTTGACACAGATCCCTGGCTCTGCTTCTGTCATTATAAAAGATTGGCTTTCCATGATGGAGCTTTCAGTCAAGGAAAAAATAAAAAATAAAAAAGGGGAAAAAAAAAAAACAAGAAGAAAAGAAGGAAAGAAAAAAAAAAGGAAAAGAAATCAAAATGAGACTTGTTGGCAGCAAACTGAAGATAAAACCTGGACACTCATCCAAGCTTGTGTTTGAAAGCTGATAGCCAGCACTGGGCAGCTCCAGAGACCCCCCAGGCTGCAAACACCCCTCACCCGGAGCAGGGGTTGCCACACAGGGCTGGACCCCAGGGTTTTCCCCCTTTCCCACACCCACGCCACCCTCCAGCCTCAGCCCTGGGGCAGATTTTGTCTGTGCTGCGTTTTGGGAGCGTGAGCAGAGCGAGGTGGTGCTGGTGGGGTGGGGGGAGAGGCCTGTGACTAATCTTGTAACCTTTCCTTTCAGTGTTTAAGAGAAGCGAAGGCTGTTTACAATAAAAGCCAGCGATATTTTTCATCCTTCCAAATGGAACAGGGATTCTATAAACAGAGGAGCCTCAGACACAGCAAACACCTGTTGAAGGGAACCGGCTTGAGGAGGCACGCGAGGGCTCTGTCCATCCATCAGAGCCTCCTGGCCACTCGTGGGCAAGTTCAAGGTGAAGAGCACGGCACAGATCTGCTGGTGGGGGCAGGCTGGGATAAGCAGAAGCATTAGCAAATATCCCCTGGTTTTCCTTGGGAAGTTGTGGAGCAGGGAAGAGATTTCTACCTCCCGGGCTGAGTTTCGGTCTGCACGTTCCTGGGTTGGATTTTTGGAGCAGTTTTTCTGTTGTGGCACTTCCGAGGAGGACCCCCAGTTTGGGAAGTTATGGAATAACCTGTCAGAACTTCCCCTGGCTTCCCTACGGCCCTTGGCTCAGGTTTCAGCCCTGCACCAGAGCATGTGAGCTTTGATTTCATCCAAGCTGCTGTGGCTTTGAGCTTTTCCCAAACTAATCAAATCAAACACAACCTTGCTCACATAATCCTGCAGGCTGGGATTGAAATCAGCAGCTCCTCCGGCTTCAGGGGTGTCTTGTGGTGGTGAATTCCAAGGATTAATCATGGATATCTTCCCACAATATAGCCTACAACATACCCCTGGTAATTACTGACCTAAGGGAGCTAAATCAATCTCATAGCCTCTTAATTTGCTTTTTATTTTTTCCCCACAAAGGTTGGTCAAAGCCACCCAGAATTCTGCCAGGGAGCACCTGTGAGCCACCCGTGTGTTTGGAATCATGGAATGTCCTGAGTGGGAAGGACTCCACAAGGATCCCACTCCCCTGCGGAGTGACATTCCCCGTGAGCCGCCAGAGGAGGACTTTCCAAGGCCATTGTTCAAAACCATGACAAGCTCATCCTCCTTATGACTTCTTTTTTCCTTTTCCCACCCCTCTGAGAGCAAGGCAGAGAAATGTCCTCAATTCCAGCGCGGATTTCTCAGCTTGGATAAATGAGCACAGCTCCGCCGATGCTGTGGAGCCTCTCCAACTTACACCTACTCCAGAACCCGCTCTCCCATGTTTTATATCCTGCATTTCCCTGGCTGGGGACGAGGAAGGCTCCATCAAAGTGCCTGTTTATCTGACATCCCATCCCAGAGGATGAGCCAAGAGCTCGGGACCCATCGGAAGCACGGCTGATAAAGTGCACGGAGAATCGTCGTCTTCCGTGGCTGTAATTCTTCCCAAAGCTTTGCTTCCAAAACATTTTTCCACCTGTTGCTAGAAAGGCTGTCCTGCTCTGCCCGGGCTCTGGAAGTGTGTGCTGACAGGCTGTGTGTAATGTCATCTCCCTGCTTCCAACCCTGCTCCAGGCTGGGGAATGCAGCGGGCTGGGCTGAGGATTGCTCTGATGGAAAGGGGAGGAGGTTGTTTTGTTTCCAAACTTTATTTTAAGGGCTTGGGTTTGCTCCTATCCTAACGAAGAGTTTGGCACTGGTGATTAGTTATCAACAGGATTTAAAGTCAGGCTGTGCCTCAGAGCAGCGTCTGTGGTCCCTTGGTGCCCAGCTCACCCACAGCAGCCTCTGCGTCCCCTTCCCATCAGAAATGCCCAAGGTTTTGTTCCATATGCATTTTCTGTATCCTATGAAATCAATTGATACTCACAACTTCTATGGGTTCAAAAATTAGAGCAGTGAAGATCAGAAAATGCATCACAAAAGCAGGGAATGGTTTGTGTTGGTAGGGATTTTAAAGCTCATCTCATTCCACCTCCCCTGCCATGGGCAGGGACAACTTCCACTGTCCCAGGCTGCTCCAAGCTCCATCCAGCCTGGCCTTGGGCACTGCCAGGGATCCAGGGGCAGCCACAGCTGCTCTAGGCCCCTGTGCCAGCGCCTCATCTCCCTCACAGGGAAGAATTTCTTCCCAATACCCCACCTATCCCTGCCCTCTGGCAGTGGGAAGCCATTCCCTGTGTGCTGTCACTCCAATTCCTCATAAACACTCTCTCTCCTGGCATTGGAAGGCTGCAATTAGATCATCCCAAAATCTTTTCTCCAGGCTGAGCAATCCCAACCCAAGATGCTCATCAAGCCTTGGCCACAGCAGTCTTTTCTCAATATACACCTTTATCTCTTCTCTACCAAAACATCTCTATCTAAGAAGCAAATAATGGGAATTTTGTTTCCCGGCCCTGCATGTGAGACACACTTTCTGTTTCTTGGGGTTTTGTGTTGGTTTTTTTTTTGGTGGTTTTATCACTCCTTTTCTGTGAAACTCTTTGTGTTGGAAAGGAGAGAGTCACAGAGCTGCTAACATTTTCTCTTTATGAAGAAATGTGGCTTTTCATCCTTAAATAATTATTCATCTTGTTCCTTAATATAGACTCGATATAGCTGCCTTACAGTGTTCCAGTAACAGCCAGGCACTATCTCAGAATCGTGACTCATCTTCTTATCCCAAACTATCCCTATTCTTACAAAAACACCCGGCTGAGCACTCTTAAATATTTATGTCATCCCCAAAAGACAGATAGGACTGGTATCAGCAGATCTGAGCCAAGGCTCACGTCCAGGTTCAGAGCCCAAGTTCTCAGCTCACCCTGAGTTTCTTGGAAGGGTCAGACCTGAGCATCCAAAATTTGCCTCTTGGCTTGGCTTGGGGTTCTTCAGGAGTGGAAAAGCAACCCCATCCTGTCTTGGGGTTTTCATTTGGATGAACAGAGCGATGAGGGGAATCCAGCACAGCCCCTGCAGGCTCAGGGCATCCTCAAGGGACAAGAGGAATGGGTGGGTGCCCAACACCTCAGGACCAGCAGGAGGGAACATGGTTGGGGGTTCACCTTTGAGTTCCTAGCCCGGTGTTGTAGGGTTGGCCTTTGCTGGATCAGTTTGGACCACATTTGATCCCCCTTCCCTGGTTTTGTAACATCTCAAGAAGTGCTGACACCGGCCAAGGCGTTCCCATGTAAACACGAGGGAAGTCAGGCAGATGAAACTTGGATCTGGACAAGGCTGCTGGGATCCAGCTTGTTGGCTTGAGCTCCCCTGTAACTCACATCCAGCTTGGGCAACGAGAGCAGCAGAGCAGAATTCACGTGACTTTCTCCCCTTTCCCAACCCGTCCATGGATTCCTCGCTGTCCCAGGAAACAACCATCGTTCCTAACACTCGGTGCTCTCTGTAATTCCACACTCACTCCCTCCAGGTCACCTTTTGGCTGCTTCTTCTCCACCTCCCCGAGTCCAGCATTATCTCTGCCGATTGTTTCCAACTATAACACATCCTGGATTTTTTTTTTTTACTTTCCAGATAATATCAAAACTTCTTCCAAGCTACTTTGTCCTCCAGCCAGTACCTTTTAAAGCTGACAGGAGATGAGTGTGACTTGCATCTCACAAGGCTGGCTTCCCACTTGAGGAATGTGGGCACGACACAGGAGTGCCAAAGAATTATCTACAACACAGAACTGGACAAATGCAAAGACAGATTTAAATAAACCTGAGTTCCAAACGTGTCAATACACTCGTGTTGATTGCTGGGCTGGTAGAAATCCAGGCTGGATGTACAGACTAATAAAACAAGAACAGTCACAGCCCAGAATGAGATAAGTTCTCCTCAAACTGCTTCTTACAGAGTCCTGCTGGGTGGGTTGGCTGCCTTCGGATTGAGCTCCGTGGTCCTTTGTCTCTCCCTGGTTTCCACGGGCCCGAGCTCAGAACCAGGATCTGTTTCCATGGACTGAACACAGAACCAGGCGCTGTAACCCAAATTGAAGTGCTCAGAGCAGAGGATCTTCCCCAGCCCAGAGGGTCCCACCAGAAGTTGTGCACAACCACAAGGCTGGGCCGGCTCCAGCTGAGCAGTGACAGCTGCTCTGTTCATGCCAACCCCACCATAACCTCATGGCTCTGTCTCTTTGCCTTCACCTTCCTCCCCCAGCTCCTCCTCCCAGCACAACAGCAGCAAGAGCCCGGCTTGGCTCTGGTTCCCGAGCCCTTGGAGCACAACACTCAGTTTTGCCTGGGCTGATGTGAGATCTTGAACTGCTTTTCCACAATCCCACTCCCACCAAGGCCGTTGTGTCAGGTCCTCAGTGGCTGCACTTCCCCCTGAAGCCACCAAAGCCAACGGAGCTGGGCTGAAACTCATCACCTGACTCACTTGGCTCTGGACCTTTGATTGTGGACTTCAAGGAGAAGAAACTTCAGCACTCCATGACTTTTTCCTGACCCCAGAAGAGCTGAAGTAATAAAATGTTCTCTGGTCATGTCCAAATCCCACAGGAGCCCTCAGTGGAACAGGCCACAAGCGTGTGCAAGGTACAGAGCCCGCGCTTGGAGACCACAGCCACGACCCGACGGCTGAGAATGTTAATTGTTCTCCATCGCCCCCAGTGATTTTAACATTTCATAATTCCTCCCCTGGCTGACAGCTGGATTCTTCCTTAATTACAAACCCGTTGGAGTTGAAAAATCAGACATTTCCTGGAATTTAAACAACCAATTTTCCACCCGTCAGCATCCAACAACACAATCCTACAGCTTCATTCTAGGCACGCTGGAAAAAAGCCGTCAGAGCACGCTGGATAAACGGGGGGGAAAAGGATTCTGATGACTTCATACATTCAAATGCAGCATTCCTGGATCTTTGGATTCCATTGAAAGGTGGAAACAGCACTGACAGAACCACAATGCCATGTCTGTAAAAGGCAGCATGTGGTTAAATACTGAGGATGGATCTTTTAAACACAGCGTTGGCATCTGACTACGCAATTATTCCTCTCTGCCTCAGGAAACACATCTTCATTCAGAATTATTGCAGAATAAATGTTGATTTTTTTTCTTTCCCCTCACCGTTAGCCACAGGATTTGTTCATTTTCTCTCTGCAGCAAATTGTTGTGACAGCAAGGAAAAGCTGCAGGCTCCCAATTCTCAGCCTATTGAAAAGACAAAAGGAAAAAAACCCTTGGACAGCTGCTGGCCTCCAGGAAACTCCAGGAATGGAGACCCACCGTGCTGCATCCTAATTGCATCCTCGGGGAGCAGCAAAGAGCCCCAAACACTCATCCAGCAGCGGCAGAAACAGCAACACCACTTGACAGGACATCTCAGCTGCTCCTTTCTCTTCCAGAACCCACAGTTTCAGCCATATGGGCCTTTATTTTATCTTTTTTTAAATCAGTCTCTATCTCTTGTGGTCATGGGAAAGAAATAACCCTTCATCTGTAACTGATTAACGAGGTTGGTGCTCGAGTTTGCAAGGAGCCTGAAATGAGAGCTGGTGGAGATCTGAAGAGCCTTGCTTGCTCCTGTGAACTGTGTGCTGTGACCTTCTGGAGGGATGTCACTGGATGGACTCTTTGCCTTAACTGAGAGAGGACAACTGCAAATGGAAAAAAGAAAAAAAAAAACAAAAAAACAGCACTTACCCAAAATGACCTTTGAAGCTGGGACTACACAAAAAAGCTGCCCCAGCTTGGAAACCTCGAAGCAAGGGCTTGAAAGTCGTTGAGTCTGGGGCAGCTGCGCAGCGAGGACTTTCCAGAGGAAGCAATTTTATTTGGGAAAGCAATCCTGGGACTCGGAGTCCTGCTTGAGCAATGGAACTTGAAGAACATTTTGCATTCTGCATTGTTTTGGGTTTGTCCTCCCCTTGGGAGCAGCTGGGTTTTCCCCACATTGTCCCATTCTCATGGTTTGGTCGGTTTTGGCATCACCTCAGCTTTCCTGGCTTTTCCTGGGGGAGGAGGGTTCCATGGACAGCTCCTTCACCCTCCTGTGGGACACAGCCTGCCCCTGAGCATGGTGCTGCACCTCGGCCAGGACGCTCAGGGGAGGGAACTGAGGAGCCAGCAGGGATCTGTGGGGACATTGAGCCGAGCCCAGTTTAAAACCTCTCTGCTCAGAGCATCTGCGAAGCCCAGCCTGGGGGGATGATGCAATCGGGAGCGCAGAGATTTCCCCATCCTCGGCTCATTTAAAGCAGGTGAGAAGCTGTGGAAAATGCTCTGGATTTGTCCCTGGACAGATGAAGGAGGAGCTGCCAAAGGCGTTTAAAAAGCTCCTTTGGCCTTCAGCAAGGAGAAGGGAAGCCAAGGAAGAACACCTGTGTCAAGGAATAGGAGCAAACCTGGAGAGCACTTGGAAAATGGACTCGTCAGGCAACTTAAATGGAAATGTTATTCCTAAAGTTTGTTGTCAGATTTGTGCATACCTAGCCCAGAAACCTACAGCAAAATACCAAAAAAAAAGTGGGATAAAAGCCCTGAGGGTGAACAGAAAGAACAAATCCCACTTAGGTCTCTACTGCTGGGGGGAAATCTTTTTGGGAGAGGCTGCTTGAGCCATTCTCACTCTTTCTGCCAGCATCTCACTGGATGCAGCTCACCAGAGAATTTATTTCATCCTGTTAAACTCGATTTAGTGGGAGTAGCACAGCCCTGGGAGGAAAATCAACGATGCCAAGGTAAATCTTCCCCCAGTTATTAGTGCTGGGAAGGGGTGGGAAGATCTTTAATAATAAGGGAGGCTGAGGAGAGATGTCTGTTTTTCATAATTGCACAGTGCTCCCAAGACAGCTGTTCAGCCATCTTGAAAATCAATGTTTTGATGCCCTTTGAACCTTCTTTTCCTGTTGAGTGTCTCTCCTACAGGTTGCTCCCCAGGATGAAAACAATAAAAGCAAATATATAACAGTAAAGGCCTGAGGTTAATGTCTTTAACAAGATAATGTTACTTAAGGGAACTGTAAACCAAATCATTCCTAAATTCCATTTGTTCTTTGCAATCTAGGATATATTATGAAACCATATGTGTGCCTATGGATTTTTTACAGGAACACAACTGCATTTTCACATTGTGTGTTCCAATACTCCAGCATCCCTTGGTTTGCTGACAATTATTATTATTATTCTAACTATTAATACAGCTATTAATATCTTGCTCTTGCAGCTGTGCCATAAAGAATCACAGCCTAACATGTCTGGCTGTGGGTTAAATGTGCAAGATCTAAACAAATTTGCACCAGGTCGTTTTACCAGGAATTTCTTTCTTTGGATTGAGTATCACAAGGAAATTCAGTCCAACCAACTGGCACATGCCCTTATTATTTTTAAATTTTCACCAGTGAAGAGCTTGCAAAAATTGCTTCAAGCTGCCTTCCTTGTGTGTTTGGGAACTTCAAAAGAGAAAAGCAAACAGGAAAGGGTAAATAATCTCCTGAGCACATGTGCTGGGTTTTACACCCACTGGAAATTCCACTCAAGACGTGTTCAGGTAACTCTGTCCAGAAATTCCTTCTGCAGAATTCTCAGACATTGCCTGCAATTCAATTAGCTGTGAGCAAATTTGATATGAAATGAGACTCTGAGCCTATGTGTGTGTGTTTTTGCCTTGATTTTCATGGAAAGGGGAGCCACAAAGAAGTGCAGCGCAAAGGAGCGAGTCGAGTTTATTTAACTTTCTATTATCTACAATGCTATAAAGCCTGGAAATGAAACAGAAACAGAATCCTACAAAACATTTTGGAGCTTGTCCAGAAGAAATCAAAGGACACTTGTTCCTGCTGATGTCTGCACCACTGGATTAATTTCCATTAAGCCAAGGGAAGGAAAATCCCTGCCAGTCACAGTCACTCTAGGATGGCAAAAATCTCCATTTCTTGTGCCTTCAAATTGCAAACTTACACAGAAGCAATGGATGCAAGAATTTAATCACCATGAAAAACCCTGAAAGTTTGGGAACTATTGGCCTGAATCCAAGGTTTTCTCCTCTTTTCCTCCTCCTGGGTCTGTCAGGAATATTTGGCTTCGTGTCTGCCACAGGGATCAGGCAGAGTGTGAATCAAGAATCTCCACGTGGTCAAGATGGAAAAAAACCAAGTTCCTTGCTCCTGTTTATTTCATGGGTAGGTTTAATCACTCCTTTTAATTAACCCAACCTTCCCACACCACCCCAGCTCATTAATTGTCCAAATTCTTCCTTGTGTGCCAGCAGCAGAAGGATCAGAACCATTCTCCCATCATTCCCAGGATAAAAACTACATTTTCCCAGCTCAGGTTGCACCTGCCTTCCTCCACGGGGTGTTTATAAGGGGACACAACAGAAAATGCTGCTGTTTAAACCAGCAGACATTTTAATTCATATTTGTTAAAGAAAACACGTTAGCAAGGAGATGATTTTCCTGGTAGCAGTTATATTCCCAGAAATAATATCTTCTGTAGTGGATTAAAGGAAAATAGTAAAAGAAATAATAAAAGAAAATCGCAACAACTTTAAATGTCTCTCAGCTTTTTTTACACTTGGAGTAAATCCTGAATTATAACTTGGAAAAAGAGAAGATTTGATAAGCATTTGATTATGAGTGGCAGATTAAGGTTGTAAGCAACAATTACTCATTATTTCTAAGAAGCTGGACATTTCAAATTAAATGTTCAGGCTGTGGTTCTAAAATGAAAATAATATTTTTTTACACTTCATAATTGCAATTAAAAAAAAAAAAAAACTGGCCTAAGGATGTTTTGGGTACTGAGAGCACAAAGAAATCTAAAAATCCACTCTTTGCTGCCACTGGGAAAAGAATGACAAATTTTGAATAAAAATCAGCCTATTTCTATCTAAAAGCCCTTGAGCACTTTTGGCTCTCAGCTGGTTTAAAGCTCCTCGTGGTTTGTGTCTGGCTTTTCCAGGGATCAGATCCTGCAGCTCTTTGCTGCATGTTTGCCAGCGTGAAATTTTCATTCTGGAAAAAGCAGAGAGGTTTGGGATCCCTGGAGGTGGAGACACAGATTTGGAATGCCTGTGCCAGAAAGACAAACTGACACTCCATCCCAACAAACATATTCCAAAACAGCAAAGAAGCATTTACCTCAACCTCCCACCAACCAAAGTTATTTTTAGATTTTTTTTTTCCTAAATTAAAAAATAACCACAGAAAGCCCCCAAAATCTTTTAATCTAATCTTGGCTATATTTTCCCCTTCAATGCCTGAGGGATACAAGATTATTTATAACAGGAAACCTTTGATTTCAGAGCTTTTATGTTTGGGTGGTTTTTTTTTTTTATTTTTTGCAACGTTCCAACTCGCAAAACACAGAGTTGTTGGGTTTTTTAGGGAAAAAAAAAACAACAAAAAAAGCAAATTGCAAAGTGCATCCAGGGCTAATTCTGCTGCTGGAGCAGGATGAGATCCATGGGAAGGGCTTGGATGGTCCCACCCTTCAGAGAGCAGCATCCCTGGGTGTTCCTGGCAGGAATGGCCTGGACACAGCAGGGACAGACACATTTAGGATGCCCTTGGGAATCCTCCTTCCCATTAGCAGTGCCAGTGTGAAATCTGCAGCGGGGTCAAGGCAGGGCCTGAGCATCTCCCTGACAACAGCACGGCCAGAGGGGCCTCCCCAGCCTTCCCAAGATCCACGGAAGGGAAGTTTCTCTCTGATTTCACTGCTCGGGGCCAGGGCCATGAGAAGCACGTGGATGGTGCCATCCCATTCGTCCTCGTTTGTGGATTTTTCCTCATTATGGATGTAGGGAAAATCTGCAAAATCTGTAGGGAACAGCTGTAAAATCCAGCTCTGCCTCTCAGGAAGCCTCAGCTCCTCTGCATTGCCCTCTCCGGCCTCACCCAATGTGACATCCCAGCAAATAAACCTGGCTTAGCTCTGCCAGGCTGATCCTAAAGAGGGCTCTGCTCCACTCCTCTTCCCTCCATTTATTCCCTAATTTGGGGATCGGTCCCAAAAGAAGGAGCCCCTGCCTTTCTGAGCGACAGGTGTCAATCATGGCAGCAGCACAGGGCTGGGCAGTAGTGCAGACACAAGGTATGTTCTTATTTTCAGGAAAGCTTTCCCTACAGGACACAACCCAAGGAAAAAGCCATTCCTGACAAAATTTCAGCTGGAGGGAGGTGATTTCAGGAGTAGGATCAACAACCAGCTTCTCTGAAGAAACAAATTTATCCAACTTTTTAATGAAAACTAAAACTCTCCAACTTCTTCAGAGTCCACCCTTCTCACTTTCTTAGCAAGTAATAATAATCTTCTCTGATGCCTTGGTCCTTATGAGGGCTCAGATTAATGACATATTTATTATGAAAAATTAATAATTTTATCAGAAATTTCTTCTTTTATTCATTTAATTATTAATAAAGTCACTTAAAACCAAAAACCAGTGAACAGTGAACAATGTGAGTAAAATGGAATGGGGGTAGTTTGTAAAGAACACCATCAGAGTCTAAGTCAGACCTAGAAATGTATTTAATAACAATAAAATCCTCATGTGGTGATACTTTTTGTGCAAGGTTCAAAGCTTAGAAAAACAGGAAAGTTTCTCTGCATGTTTTTTTGGTTTTTTAAAAAAATATAAATATATGCATGTGTAGATTTAATCAGGTCCTTGCAGAGGGTAAGATCAATGCCAGGCTCAGCTTATGAGAGATAAATCAGATTTCTGCACACAGAAATTTTCCTCTTGTTGCCTGCACAGGTTAAATGGGATTTTCATAAAGGTGTTTAATCAGACCCTCTGTAAATTCAGCACTAACAGCTTTTTATTGTCCCATTTAATCTTGCCTTAATTACGGCTGTGATGAAGATGATAATGGTTTCTCTCTTGCTGGCAAGAGGAGCAAACTGATTTTACACTGGTTTTGCCAGGCGTTTTCCAGGAGGATGGGCAGGGCCTGGTTCCAAGCAGGGTCTGGGCTTGGTTGATCTCCCAGCTCCCTCACTGGGATGATGAGGATGGACAGAGGGGGCTGAAGAGAGGAAATCCATGAGCCTGGCTGCACCATCCCATATCCCATCTCTGACCCAAGAACTCTTTTTCTTGCTGTTTATTCCCTCCTATCCCCACTCTAAAAAAAAAAAAAATTAAATAAATGCAATAGTTTCTTTCCATCATGACCAAACTGGGGCCATCACAAATGTCCAGGAAAGAGAGAAAAAATTCATTGACCTGGTTGAATGTAGAACAAATACTTTTAGGACAGGACAATATTTTTATTGCTCGAGGCTGGGTAGAGAGGGAGGGGACAGGGAAAAGGTGACAGAGATGGGATGTGTTGGGTGGGGATGTCACTTCTCCCATCTTTTTGAGATTCCAACCACTTCAGCAACAACCACCAGCCAGGAATCCAAACCCAGAGTGGAATACATCTGAGGAGATCACTTTGAACTCAAACCACTTAGAATAATAATAAAAACGGAAAGGCTGCCCTGAGCTCTGGCAAACCCATTCCTCTGAGAGTTGAGTTCTTTTCTTTCCCCATGAAAAATGATGGCTCCCCCTGCCTCTCCTCTCCCTTTAATCCCAGCAATGCTGCATTTATTCCAGCTGACCATGGACTTTCCTTCTCCTCTCCCTCCCTCTCGCTCCAGAGCATTAATGCACGGGAACATTTTTCTTACTTCTGAGACATTTTGAAAGGTTTCAAAGCAAATTCTCTGGAAGCCCAAGCAGAACCCACACTTCCCGCCGTAGCGTGTTCATGGAGAGGATTCCAGCGAGGAGAAATCACCGTGACCCCATTCCCCTCAGGAAAAATAAATCCCTTTTCTTCCCTCTGAGCTGCAACTCCACGTGGAACAATTTAAGCCTTTCCTGCCACCTCCAGGCACTGAGGCTGGTAATTGAAATCCTGAGGATGGGAGTTGGCTGGTGGACAAGCACGGAATTGTCATTCCTTTGGATCTGCCTTGCTTTTGGATGGTTTCGCTGCCAACTGATCTCTGTTTTCATTAATAATTAATTTTTTTCCCTCTTCCTCTCGAGCAGGGCAAGGTGTTACGAGAGTTACCCTTTGGAATTTTCATCCCACCGTGTCCCTCTGTTAAACTGCCTCCAAGCCAGCCAGGAGGCTCCTCTAGGGAGGGCTGAGGAAACCATCTGGCTTTTTCTGGAATGCTTGAAGCGCTCCACCTCTGTGCCAGGAAGAAGCTGATCCCTGCCAGCTCTGGCAGGAGGTCTTCCAGGATGACTGACTACCAAGAATTGGATGGACCTGAGCAACCTCGTGCAACATCAAAGCTGCTCTGGCTCCGACCTGCCAGGAGAGCCTCAGAAGTCCCTTCCGACCTCAATCATCCCATGGTTTTGACATTTGAGTCTCAACCTTCCTAAGATGGTCAAGCCCAAAGGCAGGCTCTGATTTTATGGGGTAGAATCAGAGAAATCATGGAATGGCTTGGGTGGGAAAGGGCCTTGGAGTTCATCTCACCCCATCTCTGCCGTGGCAGGGACACCTTCCCCTGTCCCAGGGTGCTCCAAGCCTCATCCAGCCTGGCCTTGGGCACTGCCAGGGATCCAGGGGCAGCCACAGCTGCTCTGGGAATTCTATCCCAGTCCCTCCCCATCTTCCCAGCCAAGAATTCCTTCCCAATATCCCCCTGGACTTACTCTGCTTCAGTGGGAAGCGATTTCCTCTTGTCCTGTCCCTCCAGGCCCTTGTTGTCTCTCCATCCTCCTTGTAGGCCTTGAGGCCCTGGGAGGCTGAAGCTGGGCCACTGCAAAGCTCTCCCTTCTCCAGACTGAACAATCCCAATTCCCAACACTTCAGCCCCTGAGGGAGTCTCTGTGTTGTGAAAAAATGATTTCAAAATGAATCAGAAGAGTGGGAAGAGGGAGGCCAGGAGGAATCACTTAAGTGAACTCCAGACATCCAGAGGCATTGGAGCTCCATGTCTAAATACAAGAGGCTGGAAGGTACCAGAAGGCTCCAGGAAACACTTCCAGCCCTCCTGTTGTATTTCTGAGGAGCCTCAGGACTATAAACAGCATTATTTGTGTGAGTTGTACCAGGAGAGGAGCGAGGGAGCAGCACAAAACCAAGGAAACTTGGCTGGAAAAAACACCCAAACACGTCAGGATGAAGAAATGTCCTCCAATCCCTCATCCCTCCGTGGAGAGCACTGGGATCCCTCACATGGAAAGAAAAAAAATAGAAGATGGAAACAAAAAGTGTCACCAACATCCACTGTCTTTTTCCTTGGATTCATGCTGATGGCACAAAAAGCTCCTCATCCATCTGCTCCAGGCACAAACCCGTAGGGAATATAAGTGATGTCCCAATTAAAACCAGCTGGAAATTATTCCACACACATTTTCCTTGTTCCAAGGCACCAAGATTTTGACCAAAGCCAGTTTAGTCTCCCCAGACATGGGTTTTTATGGAGGCCTTTTTTTTTCCTCTCTTAAATTGGTAGAGAAAAAGAGGGAGACCAGATAATTCCTGCAGCAAGTTTTTATCTTTCTTGTTGCTTTGTCTCTCTTTTAGTTTTAATTTTAACCGTTTTGGGGCTGACCTTTTTTGAAAGAGGGGAAGCATCCCTCAAAATCTGGGCCACAAAAAAGGAATAAGAGGAAAATTGTGTGGAAATGAGCAAACGTGGAGAGATCAGGGATGGTTTGAGGTCCTGCCTACGGACATATCTGCTCAAAAAGGACGCCCTAACCCATGGTTTGCATCTCCTCCACCTCTGTGCCTTGATCTACCTGTGGAGCAAGAAATTGTGCCTTCATTAAGGTAAAATCAACCTTAGGGAAGGATTCAGTCTACCACAACATATCCCAGGAGGAAACAGCCAAGATGTTCTGGATAGGGAGAGCTGACTTTGGTCCTCCCAGCTTTCTTTTCCAGTTCTGAAGCTCTCTGGAAGTTGGACTCTGGAAGTTTTGATGCCATCTTAGGGAAAAAATCAGCGTCCACACATCTAAAAATCTACAGACGGATTCTAATTCTTTGCTCTGTGTATTCCACCCCAACGAGCACTTCACCAAATGTAAATAAAAATAGCTTTCCCCCTTCTGACTCGTTCCATGAAGCTTTACTTGGGCCTCCACCTAATCCATGGGATTTCTGCAGCATTTAGTTTTAACTCAGTAATTTGTATGGCTGCCTGAGGTGCTTCCAAATGTGCTGGAGCTCAGTCTTGGTCTCTTCCCAGCTGCCTAATTAAAACCATGGAATAAAAGAGTTTGGCTGAGGTGACTTTTAATTCTTCTTTCCTCCTCCTTTTATTTTTTAATCAAAAGAAATCTTTGGAGTCAGGGGATTATTCCAAGCAGCCCCCTGGAAAGGGCACCTGCTGGAAATGCTACGGAGAAGAGCAGGAGAGTTTTTTAGAGCTCGTTCAGACTGAGTGCCAAAGGTTATGGCGCAGGAAAAATCAAACTGCTTGTGATCCTCCTCTCGTTGTAGCATCCCTTTCAGAATGATGCCACAAGGAAAAGATTTTCCACCCTTCCAAAGACTTAATGAGGATTTTGGAACCTCTGGTGAGGGAACAACCCTGGGGAAGCAGGGTGTGGGTGACAAATGTGCTCGAGGGTGTCCTTTGGGGAATCAGCAAAACGTGGGAGCAGGGAGAACCTTCCACATCCAGAGGAAACCTCCAGCCTGCTGCAGACTCCTTTATGGGAAAAAACTCGAGTTACAAGAGGCAAACTCTTCCCCTCAACACGCAGAGAGTGAACGTGGAAGCCTGTGAACAAGAAATTACTTTTCTCCTTGTTGTGTCCATACAGCCAAGAATCAAAATCTGGCCTTTGTAATTGTTTGGTGCAAGAACTCCCGGATTGCAGTTTGGGTTTCGTGGTATCTGGCTCAGCATGTCCACCTCATGTGGATCAAAGACTACATGGTAGAATTAAGCAAATACAATCAGTGTAATGTGATTCATTCTTGTCCTGCTCAGCAGATGTTGAAACAGATGTCAGGTAAAAAAAAAAAAAAAGAAAATCTGCTGGGGAGTAAGTGTGTTATTTTGAATTAGTGCATTTAAGAGAAGGGAGTATCTTTATTAATCCCATTGACGGTGAAGGAGAGTATTTATGGCTTTGGTTCCTGGGAAATTATCCTCCCTTTGCCTCGGATTGTGGGCAGCAATCAGTGGCTCCCTATCAGGAGCAGGACAGTGCTGGTGGGCTGGGATCCTTTCCCATCCTCCTGCTCAGCCTAAATATCAGAAACAACATTTAAAACATAAGGAATTATGGGGTTGAAAATTTGGGGTAATTTCTAACCTGCTCTCAGGGTAAAACCTTTGATTTGGCTGGTGTTGTACAGCTGCCTTTGTTAGATTCTGGGGAGTTCCCTAGGTGTTTTCTCCTGTTTGATTAACACATTACCAAAAATCTTTCTTTTTCTGGGATTTCTATGTCAGCACCAAAACCAAGGGAGTTCTCTTACACGCCTGATTAATCACTGAATTGCAGCAACTGCTAATTAGTGAGGCAAACTCTCTTTTAGGCATTTCTCTGCAGCTTTAGTGACCACCCAGACATCCCATCTCCCAGTTTAAAGTCACAACTGGAGCAGACCTCGAGCATCCCCACTCTGCTCAGCCAAGAACGTTTCTGCAGAATTTAAAAGCTCTGCCTCCTTTGTTAGTCGGAACGCCACAAACCCTAAAAAACCCCTCGGAGCTGATAAAGAGCTGCTTGGAAAAGTGCCTGGCTATGAGTAACCCATCTCAAATTCCAAATATTCTGAGGAAAATTGCTTGGTCTGCCAGAGCAGTAGTGCAGGACAGGTTGGAGGGGATGGGAAGGGAATTTCTTCCATGTTCAGTGAGATTCCTCTTTGATTATTCTGGATTTTAATCAGCTGATGGGAAAACCTCAGGATCCAGGTGGCTTTTCCTCATCAGTTCCATTGGCTGGAGAGCTCCAGCCACCACTCTTCAAAAAGGAGGAGAAATCAAAACAAACAAATGGGAAGCTTTGGGGTGACTCTGCTCCTCCACTCAGCATTTTTATATCAGAAAATAACATCAAACCCTTCGTCTTTGAGGGTCATTAATTTCTTCAGGGATCCTGGATGGTTTCCCTCTGAATCTCTGTGGAGATGCTGCTTTTTATAACCACCCAGTGTCACTGGGGAAAGTTTCTGCAGCCAGCACATTCACTGAGCCACCAGTGCTGACATTTCCCCTGTGATGTGGCTTTGTTAACTCTGTCTGGCCATCCACATAAGGTCATTCCTCGCAAGAACAAGCAATTCCACATCTACACTACAGCAAACCAGCAATATCTGCAAAATCCAGGCTTCAGTCCCGTTATTTCATTTATTACTCATTGCCCTTCATGATAATTTGAGCCCTTTTTTCTGATTTTCTCCTTTTCTTTGCCACCAGAACACGTTACAGCTCCGTCCACTGCACACAGAGAAGTTGCCATGTTTTGGAAACCTTTCAAGTGGTGAACATATTTAGATGTGTGCCTGAAACACGAGCTTGTGTTGTTGCTATAAGGGTATGGATCTTACTTTAGCTACAAGGCTTGGGAATTCAATTAGCAGAAGAATGTGGAGCAGGAGGCAGCAGAAAGCTGCTGGTGAAAACTCTCCCTAATTCCAATTTTCTCTGGGACCCTCATCCCACCAATTCACCTCCACACGTGCCTGATCCTTTTCCATTCCTTCCTTGTCCCCCTGCTCCTGAATCTTAGAATCTGCTCCCAAAGTCAGCACACAGGCTGGGTATTGGATCCAGACCCCAAAGCTCCTACCTGGGCTCATTTCCAGCTGTGTATTTGTAAAAAGGCTTCTCCTGAAGAAGCCTTTCAAAGAGAACAGATGCCCACACCTTGCTGTATTTTGGAGGAAGCTGAAATGATCCCTGAAGCAAATCCCTCCTGTGACCCGTTCTGTGATCCAGGGGCTGAGTTCTGCCCTGCTTTTACTCAGGAGCTGCACCATGATGCTGCTGCTTGACGGCCACCGCGGGGATTATTTTCATTTTTCCAAAACAGAGGAGACAGAGCAAAGAAACGCTCCAGGCAAAATTCTGGCACACAAAGTGCTCGAGCCCTAAAGGTGTGATGAAAGCATAATCCTGCACATAACCCTCAGTTCTGCTGCCTAAAATAATACTCCAGGATGCTGGCAGGGGAATACTACGCTTCCTGTGAGTGTTTCAGTTCACATTCTCCCAAAAATAACACAGCGACTGTTAACACCTGCACTTTTCAACATTTCCTTGCTAACAACAAGGAGATTAATGGGTTCCATTCAAAAGGACCTTTTTGACCTCATTTATGATGTTGAGAAACTCAGGAAATTGCCTGCTAATCCAAAGCTTGATAATCCCAGGTTTCTTCAGGAAAGATCCTGGCTCGAAGCGTTCAGTGGGAGAAGGGCTGGATCCAGGGGGGACAGGATCCACAGGGACTCACAGCAGATGGATCCCTGTGTTAAGGGGTCAAGAGGAGAGGTGGGAATGCAGGAACAGAAGTTACTCAACATTTCCAGTGCTGCAGACCACAGGACAAACTTCATTTGGCCAAGACTTTGCTCCCATTTTGGAAAAACGTGGGAAGAGGGGAGCCCGGGGGGATTGCGGCAGCTCCCAGGGGCTCCAGGCAGGATTAGGCCAGGCTGAGCTTGCAGGCAGATCCTGGAGTGACCCAGGGGCCTGGCCCAGCAGCTCCTGATGGCTCAGTGCCACAGCAGCTGGGCGCTGGCATGGGAAGCAGGAGCTGCAGGTTGGCTGCTCCTGGAGGAGTTGGGGCTGGCAGATGGCACCACTTTGTGCCTCTGCCTGGGATTTCCAGAGGAAAACTTCTTCCAGTTTTTCACAGACAGCTCCAGCCTTCTGCTTTCAATTTCACAGAGCACTGGAGGGTATTTTTTTATCTTTTCTTGTTTCTTTTCAATGTATTTGTGTATTATAAACGTGGGCCAAACCCCCGGGAGTTTGTCAGAGAGGTCCAGCCTTGAGAAAACAGCCTTGCCCAGACAAAAGTACAAATATATCAGCACCTCTACCTGCTTCTGCTTCAGGAAACATTCAGCCAGCTGATCAAATGCCATCTTAATTACAAGCTTTGCAAAGAGCACAGACGAGCCAGGAAAAATCAGAAATAAGGAGCTGTGCAGCTCCTTCACAACAGGAGGGAAAACAAACACGAAACCAGTGCCTGGATTCAGCCCAGGATGGGCAGGGACAAGCTGAGGATGCTTTAGAGAAGGAGCAGCCTCAAAGAAGGAAGGTTTGTGCAGGACAGAGGCACTTCTGTCTGATTAATCACAGAATTACAGTAAGTGATGCAGATCTGGTAATTAGTGAGGTAAACTCTCTTTTAGGCATTTCTCTGCAGCCTTAGTGACCACCCAGAAATCCCATCTCCCAATTTAATTCCATGGACACACCTGGAGCAGACCTCGAGCATCCCCACTCTGCTCAGCCAAGAATGTTTCTTCAGACTTTTACATTTCCCTGAAATCCTATTTGTCCTCGTGAAGAAACTCAGCTCCTAATTAATTCAGAGGAGTCCCAGTTAAGAGCTGCCTTTCCTGGGGAAGGAGCTGGGTGTTTCCCAGGGAATGGCTCTGGGCTGCTCTGCTCCTCATCCCCCTTTTCCCCAGTCAATCCCTGCACCTCTGGAAATTGGAAAGAGCAGATTCCCTCTGGAAAGCCCCACTGGAATGGGGATGGAGCAGAGAGCAGGAGGCAAATGCCACACGCAGCTCGGGCTTTTTGTAGGAGTGAAGTTACCAGGATCACTGCCAGGGAAGGTGGGCACGTCCAGAGGGTGATCCCAGCCCAAAGATGGCACAGACAGACTCAGCAGCACATTCCCAGTGCTGCTCTGATCCCTTTGCTTTCACTCCCATCTCCTCCCTCCTTTAGTGCCCATTCTGGCCTCTCTCCCATCCCGAACCTTTCACTGCTCAGCCCAACGAACCTTCCTAATAAACTCAAAAATATTTCATTCCCAGAGCCAGCATGGGGTGCAAGTCCATCAGGAAATAACAAGGTGCCCCCATTGTAGAGATATTTTTTTCCAAATTGTACTGATAGAGTTGTTTTGTAGACCCAAAGCAGGTGAAGGGGAGGGAAACCACTGTGGGCATTTGAATCCTTTTGCTCCATAGGAAGTTTTCAGGCAGCTCCAAACAATTGGGGCTGAGAAAGTGCAGCTGATGTTGTGTTTGTACACGGGATTTGTACCCAGGGCTGGGAGCTGGAGCCCATTGTTCAGGAGCCTGGCTTCCCCACGGAGCTGCAGGAAGCACAGGGCACAGCTGAGGGTACCCTGGCCAGAGTTCCTGCAAGGATTTTCCCAAGGCATGATTTGTGTGCTGCAGGAAAAACAGAAAAATCAGAAATATATCAATAAACGTATCGATAATCCTATTTTTGGGTCGATGAGAGTAAAAATTCGAAGAAATCTTGTCAAAATGCTTAGAAATTTCTTTTTCTTTTCTTAGTGAAAAGCTGAAGAATTAAACACAACCCCAAGTGCCTTCTGATGCCTTTTTTCCAAGTTCCTCACTCATTCTATTTTTCCAGAGATTACTTTCCCTCTGGAATGATAAAGGAAGTTAAAGGACTAAAGGGAATTTTATTGCCAACTGTTTGATTGGTTTTGGACTTGAGGGAAATGTTGGATCTGCTGATTTCTCACTGTTCTTATCTGACCACGCTCCAAAAAATGCCTCCATTCTCTTAAACTACAAATTAAATGCCTCTGTCACTGCAAAGAACGCTGAAGATGCTCAGAAAGCTTGAAATCTCTCTCAGCCTGAGACCTCTTCATGTTCTTTAGATTCCCTCCATGAGAATATCACAAAAAATCCACGTACAGGTCCCTCAGTTGTGCTATCACCAGCTCCACTCAGACCCAGGCATTAATAATTGCAACAGAGTCAATTTCTCGGCTAAAAGGTAAACTGGGTGATGGGAAGAACATGGAGAAAGGGGGGCAAAGTGTGAAATAGTGCAGGAAGTTGTTATCTCTGAGCAGAAAAAGTAAATATTTTTTTAATCCAAGAAGGATGTAAAATTGAGATATCTTCTGAGCTTGTGAGAGAGTGAAATGTTCTATCCTTCAAGAGCAATGGATAAAATGAAGACAGGAGATAGAAGCCTGATCAATGCATTGCTCCAGCTTGGCTTGGATTTTATATGGATATAAACCATGGCAGGGGGCGGAAGGGGATGGGATTCAAGGTCCTTTCCAACCCAAACCATTCCATGATCCTGTGATTCCATGAAATCTTCACATGATCATGGTCCCAAACCTGCATTTACCCTGGCTGACCTTTGTTGGTGGCCTGAAGGCTCTTGGGTCTACAGGAGCCATTTCTGAAGGGTTGAAGAACTGCAAAAAAATCCTAAAATTGCTGCCGAAAGCCTTTCTCCAATGATGAGAAAAATAGGATGGGAAATTCCCACCCAAATTTGAATCCTGACAAATCACTGGAAAAGCCACTGAATTGAGGGGTGGATTGCTGATTTCTCCCAAGATTAAACCCGGATTAGGCTCAAGTAGCAAAAATCTTTCTGAGAGGGGGGAAGGACTGAGCACTAAAGGGTTTCAAGCTCAAGAACAGCCAGAGTGCAGCAGTGGCACCTCCCAACCACGAGTAATTAAATTTTTAAATTTTTTTTTTTTTTTTTTAAATGAGAGAGTTGATTCAGAGATAACATCCTGGGAATCAGGATAAAACAACTTTTCCTCTGCCCATCCAACCTCCTCTGCACTGCTTGGATTCCAAGACAAACCCAGATATTCTGAGGAACAGGAGGGATTTCAGAAACCTGCAGAGCCACCAGAAAGCTGCTCCTAGACATGCACAGAGCATTTTGTGCTAATCGGGCAGCAAACTCCTCTGCAAAATATTATTCATGGGACTGAACATCAGCCAACTGCAAAAACATTTTCTTAACTTGTGGGTAAACAGTTTCCAGCTCTGGCCTCTGCCTCCCTGCATTATGGTAATTTCACACTTGAAAATTTCACAAATAAAACGTCCAGAGCCGCTTGCAGGAAAATTGCGGTGAATTAAAATAAGCAGCAATTCAGTTTTGTCTAAGCTGCTCTGGTCTTTGTTTCAATTTCTGTGCCTGATTTGAGCTGAGCTTCTGAATTAGGAACAGGGAATCTGGGATTTTTTTTTTTTTTTTTATTTTTTGAGACGCAGTTTTAGGGGACAGTGTTATTCAGAGAGCAGCAGGCAGGGAAAGAGGCGCACCGAGGTCAAGGCAGAAAGAAAAAGCCAAGTGGGAACTAAAGAGCGGTGGAATGTGCCCAAAACCCACCAGATTAATCCTGCCTGCATCCATCTTCTGCCTCAGAAGATGCTGGGGATTGAGACAGAGGGCCAGGGACCTCGGAACAGGCTGCAAATGAGATTTTGGATGCCCACGCTCAGTATCAGAGGTAATTAGAGAGGCTGGCTGAGGTTTTGATCCAGGGCACGTCCACAGGGTCTTTCTATAAAGCTCATTTACAGGTACCCGAGCAGGCGCCAAAGAATGAGGCCAAAAACTCTGTCTGGGACATCAAGGACTTCCCAGAGACAGGATCCCAGCACAGGACATGGGCTGATCCCCCAGCTCTGCTCAGCACTTCCCACAAACCGAGCTCAGCTCATCCTCCTGCCCTGCCCCAGCAGAGCCCAAAGTCCTTCCTAAGGCTCACGGAGCCCCTGGAAGCCCAGCCCCAGCATCACCACGTTTTGGGGCTGTTGGAATGTGACCTTTCCTTCCTGGTCCCTCCTGGAGAGAAGGAACATCTCCATGCAGGTCTGTCGCCCATGTTCCAGCTCATTTTTCACCCCGCTTTTGACGTTTAGATCAGTCAGACACCTCAAGCCCTGGAACATTTAATTGTAGCTCGTGCCATCATTTACCTCGTCCACTAAGCCTTTGATTACATTGGGCAAGGAAGAAAATTTCATCTATGCTCTCCAGCTATTCCTTAGGCTGAAAATAAAACTGGAATTGGCCAGAAAGAGATGACATTTTTCTTCAAGACAGCTGAAGGAAGCATGAAAACTTCTGTCCAGGATATCCGGGACTTGGCTGGTTCTTTCTCTTCCCTGAGTTTTCTCACCAAATGATTTTTGTTTATTTTATTAAAAAGTCTGTTCCTCTTTGACAGGTGTCCTATAGGCAGAAAATGTGTCTTGGCTAAGGAGAGGGAGGGAGTTAGTCCTGGGTTTCTTCTCAGGAGTAATGGAAGTTTCTCTGCTGAAGGTGCACGGCAGAAATATTCCTGTGTTTAACTCAGTGTGATGCATTCAGGCACAGAACTTCAGGGAGGATAAAATTGTGGAGAATGGAAAGGCTCCGATAAAAATGGAAGTGAACTCGCAGTGGCAGGTGAAATGGGAATTTTGGAATTGTAAATTGAATTGAACAGAATATTGAATTTTACAATTTCAGAAACGAGTTTTGTAAAATTAAAAGTCTACATTTAAAAAAAGAAAAACAACAACCAAAAAAAAAAACCACAATAAAAAGGCAAACGGGCAGTTAGCCAGGATCCACTCAGCCTTTAAAACACTCAGTTATCAGCAAACACATCAATTTAGTGCAAAGTTCAGTATTCTGAAGGCTTCTCCAGCAGAAAAAGTTGGATGAATCTGCTCTAGCACTAAAACTGGTTACCAGGAGCCACCCTGCTCCTTCCCACCACTGCCGAACCCCAGGGCCACTCATGGGTCACCAGAGGTGGAAAATGCCAATCCATTGGATCTTTTTTTAAAAAGGCACCATCCAGAAACACCAAGATTCACTGCAAAACCCTCTGGAGCTTTTTAGTTCCCCACCTGAACCCCAGTAATGACAGGGGGTGTGAGGATACAGCTCCTTTTCACTCATCCCCAGGAACAACTCACCCAACTCCCTAATTCATTGATTAATTGACTCCCTAATTAATTGAATCAGCAGAAAAATGAGCCCTACAAAACTCTCCCAGCAGTTTCTGGCTCAGCCAGGTCAGACGAGTCCCAGGGCCAGCGGAAGGGAAGGGGTGGAAATGATGTGGCAAGAGGAGGGAAAAGGCAGGACTGCATTGATGGAGATTAATCCACACTGCTGTGTCCACTTTGACATGAGGCTACCAAATAATTCCTGATTTTGCTGTCTATGGCTGCAAATCATCCCGAGGTTATGGAGAAACTCAAATGCTTCCCTGAAGGATGAGCCTCTGCAGGATTCAACGGAGGAAAAATCCAGCTTTGGGGTTTTATTTTCCACAGATCAAGCTCAAGGAAGAGACAGCAAAGGAATGAATCAGTGAGGGCTGGGAAAGGACCTCAGATTAATAATATGAGTCAGGGGAGGACAAAGAGTAGCTGAACACATCATCAACACGAGCATCACCCCCAAACCTCCACGTACCAAAGCACCAGGAGTCAGATTTAACTTTAACCATGTGTCCTGCTCAGGCGGCTGCTTAATCACCTTAAAGAACACCAACAGCTCCCAGCATTTAAACCCTCTGTTAAATATCAGCGCCCTAAATCAAAAACTGGTGTTTTTTTGAAAAAAAAAAAAAGAAAAAAATGAAAAACAATGAAAAACAAGCCAGCAGAACAGACCCCTTTGCACCCACAGGTAGGGGTCAGTCAGTATTTCCAATAAATTTCGTAGCAGACAATTTGTACTTTGAGTAGAGGTACAAGGATGCTCCATGGGGATTATTTTTTTTTTGTATCTTTTATTTCATCTTCACAGTCAAATTGACCATTTGGAAACCTTGTTTTGGAAAAAAAAAAAAAGAAAAAAAAGCAGGGGATGTACCCTTTTAAGCAGATTTCGCAAATAATGGACGGGTTTATTGGTTTTGGAAATGAAAAAAAAGGAATTTCACCTCACACAAAGCTTCTTTTGGGTTTCCAGCACTACAGGATCAATTAGGAAGGCTCTTCATGTCTAATAGGTGGATGGGCTTTATTTTCCCTAGAAATTTTCCTCACAGTGTTACGTTTGGAGGACCCGTGCCCAATCTCCATGGAGATCTGCTGCTTGGGATCCATCCGAGCACACCGTGGTCACTTTTGGGCCCTAAGAAATCAGAGGGGAGACTTTAACATGGTGGGACTATGCTAAGCACGGGTGAAATGAGTGAACCCCAGCTCAGGCAGAGATTTGAAGTGCTTTTAGGATATTTCAGGGAGGGCTTCCATGCTCTCCAATGTGTTGATCCATCCCCTTGGCCTGGCAAACATCCAGAGGTGGCAGTTCCCTTCCTCCCCTCCACAAGTGGAGAGGAGAGGAGGAGTTAGAAAGTTGACATGGCAAACCTCCAACCCTCTCCAAACACATTTCATTAAATCCAGCAATTAATATCACAGAGCAGCGCCTGCTTCAGCCAGGCCAATCCAATACGTGGGGCAGAAGGAAGAGCAGGAGTGATTTAGAAACTCTTATTTCTTGGACAGGGGCACACTTGAAAAGGCCGATCTCATAAATCTGTGGTTTCTGCGCGTTTTTGGGTTGTGTGTGAGCACTCCCACAGCAGATAGTGGGACGTGTAACATTCCCAAGTCCATGAACCCCAGTCACATGATGGTAATTACTGGAGACCTTGAAACACAAAGCCCAATAAATTCAGCATTAAGAGCACAGCTCCTGTTCGCTTACTCACAGCACAGAATTTGGCCAGAATTTGCATGGGAAGGTCTTATCCCTTCAAGAATCTTGATTTCTCAACATGTTGTTGATCCTTTGGATACCTCTGACCACATGTTAGACAAAGAATATTCTACTCAAATGTCCTTAAAGGGTCCAAGAATTCCAACCCAGCGGGTGCTGGCTCCTGATTCCTTGGGCCTCTTCAGAAATTCAGCATCAGGAGCTTTTGAGAGGGGGGAATTATAACAAAGTATAAGTGAAGTTTTCCTTTCCAAACACAGAGATTCTTTAGAGCACAGAGTTGAGTATCTTGGACTGACAGGATAAATATGGGATCACTTCATCTCAGGGAAGATGGATCATACGGACCCTGGAAGGGGAAACTGCTGAAATTGGGAAGCAGGTAAAAAATGGGGTGGGAAAAGAGGAATTCACCACTCAATGCAGATGAGAAGCACCCACAGTTCAGCATCTCCCCAGGGCAAACTCCTGGAGCTGAACTCTGCTTATTGTACAAAACCTCAGAGATTATTAGAGGGAAAACCAGCAATACCCATCTCTCAGCTGCTCCATGGGTCTCTGAGCTGAGTCTTGGTGTGGTCTGTGCACGCTGGTGCTGTGACTCACGAGCTGAGCAAGCACAGCCTGCCCTGATGCTGGACTCTGCTGCCACGGCTGGGCTGCCAGCTCTTTGAAGGAGATAAAAGGTCCCTAGCTTGGCCAGGACAAATTGGCACCTCTCCACCTCCTCGGAGATTTACATATGTATTTCTAAAATGAAGCAGTCATTAAAGGGCTGCTTCGCTGGGATAATTGCAATTATCCCATTCTTTCGGTGGCCCACTGTAAACAGAGAGTTCACTGTCTTGTCTTGTGCTGGAGCAGGAGTCATCCCAATCCCAGCACTTCCTCTTTGGCAACAGGCAATTCCATCTGAATCACCACCCGGCTCTTGCTCCATCCTCAGGCTCTGATGGTCTGATAACATTTACTCAGAACTCGAAGCAATTAAAACCAAGATGACACATTAAAACAATCCCAATTTAGAATCCATCTTTAAATGATTATTTAGAGCTGATTGGGAAACGGAATTTCTGCTCTGCAGGGAAGTCAAACGTTTCAAAATTCCCTTTCATCACAGCCTGGAATGCAACCTGAATTTGGCTTAAATCCCATCTTAGTTGGACTTTCAGCACCTGGGACTTGCAAACTGCTTAATGTCAGCCGTCACTTCATCCCAGAGAAAAGTGCAGATGTTTCCACATGGGGCGACAGAGTGGCCTCCATTAAAATGCACTCAGCACTGTCCCATTAATTAGCCTCAGGAGAGGCACAATTCCTGCTTTTCCCCCAAAGCCCTCACGTGGGCACGGCTGTGCCCAGACCAAACCCAACACATGAGGGACAAATCCAGAGTCACAATACAAGAACTTTTGCCCAGCAGAGCCAGAGTTCATAAAGAGGGAGTTGTGACCTCTCTGAACTGGACGGGGATGAAATTTCCACTTTTTCATGGGAGAATCCACCCAAGGACAAATAGGGAATGTCACAAGAGGATTTCTCCCATCCTCTCTTTTTACATATAAGGGAAAGCAGCAGTCAGTGTGTGCAAGGAGCTGTCACTGCCCATCAGGGAGATGGACATGGAGATTCTCCCCGACAGAGGAGCACTGTGGTCTCCCTTCTCACTCCTCACACACTGCAGGCCCCAAATTCCCTTCTGTAGTGATGGATTCATCCAATAAAACCAGATCCAAACCTATGGAGCAAACCACAGGGAAGGCATCACACAGGAGCATGACCATGTTCCCACACAGACCCACTTCCTATCAGAAGGGAACAAAGGTTTTTATTGGAAATGGGTTTGGTAAGAATTTTGCACTGGTATTTCTGGCCAAAACCGTGTTCATCCATACTCTTGGACCAAGTTCACTGCCATTCTTGGCTACCTGTCTCAAGGGTGAAGCAGAATGGGTGGATGAGGTCCAGACACTGCTCCATCCAAGGAGAAAAATCTCTCCCAGCTCCCAAGTTTATTTGGGTGGTTGCCTTGCTGCTCTCTGGCCGTGGGTCTGACAAGAGCTGCCCCCTCAGTCCCCTTCCCTTGCTCCTGGAGCTGGTGGGGCTGCAGTGCTGCAGCAGCCTGTGGTCCTACCCCTGCTGTGGAGGGTGGAAGGCCTGAAACCCCTCCCTGTGCTGCACAATCCATCTGCTCCAGCACTTGGACATGCCTGAGATATTTGTCCAAGCCAGGCCTGAGACTGTGGCAATTAAAGGCACCATTCTTCACCCCCGAGCTGTAAAGGGCTCTCCTTTCACAACTGCTTGAGTGATGGGTCATTACTCAGCTGCCTTCACAGAAAAAAAAACTATTTCCAGTGAGTTCCTTGCAAATCAAATGACTTTCTGGTTTATTGAAGTTGCGTTGGCTTGAGTGGCCTTGTCATCACCGAGTCCCTTTGACTCCTGCAGCAAAACAGCCCCAAGGAAACCTGCCATAGCTGAGCAGGTGGGGAAAGAGGGGGCAATGGCCTTTGGAGGGTGAAAACACATTTCTGACTCTGAAGAGCTCCTGAGGAAGAAAATCAGAATATGGGCTCTGATTCAGCAAAGCAATTAAGTGTGTGCTTTAAGTCAAAGCCTTGCTTAATTCCTTTGACTCCAATGGGATTTAAGCAAAGACTTTAGACTGAGCTGAATTCAGGTCTAAAAATTCCTCTGGCGTTTTTTTCCTCCTGGATTACAGCGAAAGAAAGTGGTTATAGTGCATGCCTCGAGAAGCAGAGGGGTGATGAACTGTGATGCACATCCAGTCTAATGTAAAGCTTTAAAAATCACTTGGCAGGAGCTGAGTCATAAATTAAGTTGCTCAACTGGTCGTGCTTTGCAACCAAAGCCATTGTCTTCCAAGGGCTTGAGCTTTACAACTTCCCAACTGGCCCCAACTCTGCCGTGGCTGATCAGGAGAAACTTTACACTTGATAAGTCCTCTAATATGCCAGGGAGAGTCCCCTCCCTCCCCTCCTGTTCCCCTCCTACCTCTTTAATGAGCATCCCCATTAGCTTGGGAGTACAAAGGGAGTTCGCTCTGTGAGCTTTTGTGTTCTTTGCATGTTAGGAGGGCTAAGGAGCAGTTCAAAAAGCAATCTGCCCAGAAACCACAGTTTATGAGTCCCAGAAGTTTCATTTGCTCAGGTCAGACTGAAAGCTTGGCTGAAGATACAGCAGAAATTTTTCTCTGTCAGGCAACAGAAAGCAGTACAAAGAACCCAGCTGTTAGGTCTCATAGCCCGGGCCTCTAATTAAAACAGTGGAAAATTAGATAACTTCACAAATTCATCACTGCCACCACTGGCTGTCAAAAAAAAAAAAAGCTCGGGGGTTACCACCCACCTTTTGTTTATGTTGCTAACCAGTGTCTCCATCTTGTGTGTGTGTGTGCACACAGAACTGAGTTTTCCTCCCTTCCCCCTGCTCTCAGCCACTTTTTTGCACCTCATTCAAAAAAACTTCAGATGAGACTGGAAAGGGGCTGTAAACCAGGTCTGCAGACGTGCCTCTCCACACAGATTTTAAAGACTATTTTTTTGCTATGAGGGAAAATGAAAAAGGTTCAGTTTTTATCGTTCTCAGAGGAGGAAGAAGGGCAATGGTTCTTCCCAAAGATGCAAGACACAGTCAGGGTGGTATTTCTGAATATCTGGCCCGAGGTCAACAAATGGCACTTGCAGCTTGTGGTCAACTCTGTATTAAAAAAAACCCCAAGCCAACAATGCCTCCATCCCTAAAATAAAGGAGGAAAGACCTTGCAGCACCCACACTTCAACAGCAGCCAAAAAAGAAAGCTCCTATTCTTTGAAAAGTTACATTCACCTTTGGATTACAGCGGGTAAATTCAATAGCCCTCAGAACTAAGAGGGATTAAAAATGTCTCTTGCATTAAGCCCTGCTTTTAGGGAAAAAGATACGTTCCTTCAAAGAACAAAGGGGAGAGATTCACACCTGAGCAAGCCACACCAAGTATGAACCAGCTTCTCCTGCAGAGGTCCTGGCACAGGGGACCAGCAGGGGACGGACCATGGGCCCACACAGGGCAAGAAGCAGATTAAAGACACCAACATTTCATAGATACAGAGGTGGAAAACTAGTTTAGGGTTGGGCCTGGGAATTGTTCTCAGCTTAACTTTCATTTGAGACTGTGGGGTAGAGGAGAAACAGGGCAGATGCCTCAATCCACAGGGTGACACCCAAACCAGGCAGCCACTCCATGACTGGGTGTTTTTTTAATTATGAACCCTGCGGTTTTCTAATAAAACCCCTGGGTTTTTTAAATTATAAACACCTGAATATTCAATTCTCAACTGAATGCCTGACTTTTTGGGCACAGCCCAAGCAGCCAGGGCTGGTGAGGGCAGCAGGTTCCATGTCTCCTGTCCCACCTGTCAGAGCTGGGGACCTGCAGCTTGTGCTGCTCCACTGCTTTCCCTGCCCTGCTCTCCTGCAGCGTTTGGGAAATGTGGAAAAGGATCATTGTTTTGGCAGAAAAAGCAGGATTGCAAGAGCGTGGATAAGAATAGAGCTAATAAAGACGCTGTCCAAGATGAAGAGAAAGATGAGACAAAGATCTACGTCAAGACCATGGCTACATTGACCCATTAATTAATTTCCAGTCACAGAACAGGAATAACTTCCATTCCAGAGCAGGAATTTGCTCCCCTAGTGAAATAAACCATATTTGCTAGAAGCCATTAGCTGAAAGGCTGCACGGAAAGCACATGTGGTCACTTCAACCAGACACATCTTGCCTCATGCCAAGGGGAGCCGAGGGCATCCAGAGCCCCCAGCAGCTCCAAAGTGACTCCATCAAAGCTTTGTGGGATCAAACACCACGGCTGCTCCTCGGGTGGCCCTGAAGGATGGAGCTGAGGGTGAGCACATGCCTACACAGCCCTGGCTGGAGTCACTGCTGGGATCAGGGGCTGCCAGCGAGCCAAATCGCCCTCAGCCCGCGGGGCTTTCGCCGTGATTTGTGTCTTTCTATAATTGGCACAGTCCTTCCCAAAAGAAAAAAGCAGCACCACCAGCCCCTTCCCAGCTCTCACCAACAAAAGGTAAAGACATTGGGAAGGACGGCATTCTCTTGTCACATGTTACCTTCTAAATCTTGAGTCTTCCTTTGTACTCTGACAGTAATTTCACATATAGACATGGCTGCCAAGCGAGGTTTGTTTGATGTTCTTTCCTGCCTTTGTAATGGAGTTTCCTTTTAAGCAGGAGGAGGCGGAGGGAGAGGGGATGACAGGGGCTTATAAATATGGAAAAGACACTTTTTGGCATAAAATTCACGTCGCATTTAAAATATCTCTGTGACTCTTTTCTTTTTCCCGCCCGTGAAGCCGGCCACCTTTGGGATTGTCCACTTGGAAAATCTACTGTTAAAAAAAGAAGCACAGAAGGGAAAATCATCATGGCTGGAAAATATTCAAGACTTTGGGAAGCAAAAAAATAGCCCAGAAAAAATCCGCTGCAGATCCTGGAGTGGTGTCAGTGTTACCTCCTCTGCTCTGAAAGGCCACACTGCCACTGAGGCTCCTATGACAGGTAAAGTCAAGGGAGCAATGAGTGAGCTGGTGCTCTCTGGAGTCACCAGATCTTGGAAAACTTATGCATTCCAGAGGAGAAAGGCCATAACACCCATCCTAGGTCTTAGCAATAAAGTTTGGGATGGTTTCTCCATGTTCTCCATAGATAAGGCAAAGCTGGTGAGGATCCAGCCTGCTGGGACTGAGATTCACCCATCAGAGATGTTAAATTCCAGCTCAGAGTGAGTGATCCCAAAAATCCAAGCGGCATTCCCAAGGTTACACAGGAAGATCACAAGGGAAGGAAGCAGCTGTCATCCAAAAAGCAGGTGCCTGATCCTCAAAGTCACCATGCTGATGTTCCCAGAGAACCAGACCTGGGATCCTTTCACATCCAGAGCATAAAAATGACTGATCTGAAACAACACATGACGAAAAGGACGGGTTGGAGTTGTGTTATTGGGAATTGTGTTATCCCAGGAAAAATCTGAATGGAGGATGAGATGTCCCAGGAATCCACCAGCCAAATGCAGACACTGCTGTCCATGGGTGGCTGGTGAACTCAAGGCTCAGCTCCACTCAGATTCCACATCTTCATTCCCTGAAGCTTGCTCAGAGCTCCTCAGGAAGGACCCACACGTCTCCCTGCTTTTTAGCAAATAACGGATGTGCCTTTCATTTATCCCCGGGACTCTTTCCTTCAGATTGCTCTTGACACTCCACGCTTTGCCTGACACATGAAACCCCCCTCCTCTGATAAATTTATGTGCCTTATAAACAAAAGCTACAAAATAGCCAACGGCCCCGCATCCCTGCCAATTTGAGCATATGGAACAACAAGGAGAAGACAAGGGATCTTTTTTTTTTTTTTTTTTTTGTAGGAACACCAGAGTTTGAAGCAGAAAGCTCCATTAGTCCAGCTAATGAGGGATTGTTCCCCGTGGTATATTCCCCTCAGCACTAAATGACTCAAATGATAGCCCTTCCAACACTTCCCTGGGGAAACTCTTCCACAGCCTCATAGATCACACTGTCAGGAGCTTTTGGCCAGATGGATTTCAAAGGCTATGAAATGTGCTCAAGTGTTTGGCTTGGAAACCCTTGAAACAGTTCTGGGCTCTCATATTTGTGATACCACAGGCATGACTTCAGCTGTTGGACCTCAGCACCCAAGTCCTGCACACCTCTGTCCCCTGCACACGTTCCCACGTGCGTGGGATTGGGCTCACCCCGCTCCCTGTCCAGGGAAAGCTGCTGCAGGAAGGAGAGCCCTGAGTGTTTGTTGCTCTCTGGGCAACTGCAACCTAAATTGTCTTGAAGGCTTGAAAGACTTGGGCTGATGTTATTCCAGGGGGAAAAAAAAATAAATCCGGGTGTTTGATGTCGTGGAGTTGCCAAGAGGCGTCTGTAAAGCTACCAGAGAAATTCTGTTGGAGTTTCCCTGTTGAACAGGGGCCCAGGAGCAGCAGATCCTGGTTTTCTGCAGGTGATTTTCTCTCAGCCTGGCTCCAGAACTTGGAAATCCCATCTGGTTGTGCAGCAGGTGGGATCTGAGCTCACTCCTTTCCAGACCACATCTCCATTTTGGCTCAGTGGCGCTGGACCCACTTATCCTGTGGATAAACAGAGCCAAAGAGGGAGAATTTGACAACTTCCCACTGGAAGGACCAGGGTGGCTCTGCAGAACCCATCCTGAAGCAGTGCCTCGAGGAATTTATGTGGGTGAATCAGTGGTTCCACACAGCTAAAAAATTGAATTTTACACCAACAACAGCTGGGAGTCTTCCTGCACCTGGAGAGCACCTCCTGCTCTTCCAACAGCACAGGTTGGATGCTTCACCCGCAGATCCACTCTGGGAGGAGGCATTGCTTGGGAATAATTCAGACCATCCTGTAGGATTAATTCAGAGGAGCCTCTTCCAGGCAGGAATCTGGGATTGGATGTTCTCACACAGCTCAGCAGCTCGAGGCTTTCTTCCTTCTCTAAGCTGACCTTAATTTACCTCCTTCAGCCCCAGCATTCTCCCTCTAGAAGCTGTAAATCTGATATCCCAGCTTTCTTCGAAATGGGGATTTTGGCAAAGCTTTGAGGTGTTTGAGAGTGGGCAGAGCAAGTCCTTTTTGTCATCATCTGCATTAACACAATGCCTGCAGTTATCTGCCAGGACCCTGATGCTGCACAAACAGCCCAGAAATGGGACCTGCTTTACTCTGAACTGTTTAATCCACTTGGGCTATGACTTCAAATGTTCTGATTTTAGACCTAAAAATAACCCAGAATAGAATGTACTCTTCTCCTGTTACCATCCCTACCACCAAGGGGAGAAATAAGGAGAAGTCCAACCACTTTTGAGGATGAAATGTGATAACAGGTCCAGCGAGGGAAATAAAAGCCATATAAACTGATCTAAATGCATGCAAAATGCACTCACTTTCTTGGCAGGATGAATTTTTATGCAACTCAGGCAGGGAAGTTACATAAGGAATTCCTCCCCATGCACTTTACTGGGAAGTAAAGATGTCACTGGAATTCCTGTGTGATTAAAGTCGGAGAGAAATGTTTATGGGAGAAACTGGTCTGAAAAAAACCCTCATGGGTGCTTCTTTCCCAGCTCTTTATAGGGATTGAAATCCCTGTGCTGATGTGGGTAAAATCTTTGCAAACCATCCAGGTTTATGTGGGGGATCCCATTGCCACTGTCAGAGACAATGGGGACGGGATGAGGGTTTAGGCCCTGCAGCTCTTTGACACATTTCAGATCTCTGGAAAGGGAAAATTGGGGATAAGCCATTCCTCTGGCGGCAGGCAGGCACTGATGATCCAACAAAAACACTGCTGGGAATCAGGGCTGCTCTTTGAAATGGCACACGGGGGTTTTTTGGCAGGTTGTGTAACACAACACCAGGTAGATATGAAAATGAGAAGCTTTGATGGATCACACCTCTCCCAAAACCCATGGAAGAGGCTTGGGGAAGCAAAGCTGACAGGGATTACTGCAGATAGAGCTGCATTCCTGCAGCACATTAAGCTGCTTAATGCCATGCCACGACTTGATATGATAATGTAACACAATAGGGCAGGAGAGCACAGAGCCGGGCTGGGGGAGAGAGGAAAAGAAGGGAAGGAAGGGTTTGTTTGGGGAAGGATTATCTGCTTCCGATGAGGGCATTCCCTCCGAGGGCTGGGTGGGTGTTCAGCTGGGGAAGGGTCTGCTAAAGGACAAGTTTTGGGTGTCCTCTGGGCTTCTCAACACGAACAACTTGGAATCAAAAGAATTAAACTCAAGTGCAGGCCGAAATTTTAATCTTTCCGTACATCCAACCCAAACATTGTTCTGCTTTCTTAAGGGATTAGTAATTATTATGACAAATAACATTGCTTCATCCCCAGTTACCCTGCAGTTTCTTGTGAGCTGCTTCCTCAGACCTCACACTCTGGAGCAGCCACCATTTGTGATGAGAGTTTGGAGAGCCATGGGTTGGGCAGTCAAGAAACAAAATACTTCATTTAGGTGCTGCCTCTTTTTTCCTCAGTTCTATTCCTATTCCTCTACTCTTATTTAACTCATCCATTTCTAGATTAACATCATCCAAGCAGCCACCATTGGTGATGAGAGTTTGGAGAGTCATAGGTTGGGCAGTCAAGAAACAAAATACTTCATTTAGGCGCTGCCTCTTTTTTCCTCAGTTCTATTCCTATTCCTCTATTCTTATTTAACTCCTCTTATCAATTTCTGGATTAACATTATCCAAGCTGAAAGTTTGGCAAAGATGCTTTCAATTCCCTGCAATATCTTGGTTACTGTAGTCAAATCACCTCTCAAATTTCAGTCTCTAGAGCAAAATACTCAGTTTCCTATTAAAATAATAATCCATTTTCAGTACAGGCTTTCCCAAAATCCACTTATCTTTCCTTACAATGCATTTCTGGACCTCTCTCTGTTGCAGAAAGCGCAGATTGATGGAGGAGGAGGAGGAGGAGGAGTTTCTTTTGAAAGGTATATCCTAAAAAATACCAAATAATCCTTTGGAAAGGCCACATTGGAACAGACTCTGCCCATGGCAAATGCTCTCACTAAAACGTGAGTACTCATTTAAGTGCTTTGCAGAATCAAGGCCTAAATTCCTGGCTTTATTCAGCTTGATAGCAGTGACAGAATGAAGACAGGGGGATTATTTTATAAAAGGTTCTTTTGCCTGTGTTTCAGCAGCTCTCACTGAGAGCTCAGCAACAATCCCAGTCCTGTAAATCTTTTCCAGTGAGGAGAAGGCACCAAAAACCGAAAACTGATTTTTAATATTTGGCAACACTCCTGAAGAAGAGATTTTAAATCCATCCTCAAGGGTTGTCATCAAACCCCACTCTGAGCTGGGGTTTAGAGCCCTGAGCTCTGGGGCAGGCTGTCACCTGAGCAAGGCTGTGCCAGAGGCTGTGCAGCCTTGAGCCAGGTTTTCCTTGGAAAAATCAACTCTGGGCATCTCCTGATGCTGTACTTCATGTCAGCATGTCCAGGATGGACATAAATCAGGAGAGCTCTGCGCAGAAACACAAACGAGCTGCAAATCCCTTCCAAGGAGATGGAGAGAGCCTTACACGAGCTGACATTCCAGCTCTGCTGGAGCCACAGGGTTTAAACCATCTTGGATGGGACAACATCAACTGTGTCCCCAAGAAAGCTCAGGAGAAGTTTGACAGCTGGAAATTCTGCCTCATCCATGCACAAAAATCCCAGAGAGTAAAGGGGATAAAAGGTGACAAAGCAATATAAAAGCAAGATGCATTGATCCAACACATTGTTCCCAAAGAGGAATAAAAAGCTGGGTTTTATTTGAGAGTTTATTTAAGAGTTTTACAGGAGTGTCATGCACAAGCTCCTGGGAAAATCTTTCAGGTGAGTGTGAAGATGTGAGGACACAGAGAAATGTGCCTCGGAGCCTGGCAATGGATCTTAGGGAGGCTGTAATCAACCTGCACATTCCACCTTCCACTCAAAGAGCTGGGTGTGATTTAAGTCAAATCTTCAACTCTCTCTTCAGCTTGGCCCACCATTCTGCGAGCGTGAGGCCAAGCAATGAGCTTTGGTTGGAATGAAGGTTTTTCAGCATTTTCAGGTATCAGGGCAGGTCCTGACACACAGATCCAGCAGGTCTGGAGGCAGTGGTACAAATTTTCAAGGAAAACAGCACCTACACTTCTGCCAGGTCATTTTAGAGCAAAGCCTGGGGTGCAGCCTAACCTGAGCAGGATTCTTTGCCCTTGGGGTCAATCCAAGCTTGGTGTTTATGCCCACTCCTGGATGAGAGTGATCCACAATATCCTCCAGTTGTTCTGAACTTCCAACATCCAAAATTCCCCATTTCAATCCTGAGCCCAGTCCTTGCTGTTCCAAAGAGTTTTGTCCATGGAGAGGCTGTCATTAAATAAACCAACATCTCCTGGTGTGCCTGCAGCCCCAGCAAAGGCCAGCATCGACCTCATCAGGGTGGGGATGGGGGAAGGGGAGAAGGGAAAAAGGGAATCAGTTGGATTCTTGGTCCCAAGCCTGAGTGCACTCACAGAAAGGGATTTGTTCATCACAAAAATTGAATTCACACCATTTCCCTGCTCCGAGAAGACAGATGACATCAGCCCCTTGGCAGGAGGTGCTTTAGAGAAGATTCTAATCCGTGTTCTGACAGGAAAATTCACTGGAGCCGTTGCTCACGCTCTGTCCAAGGTTTGATCATGGCTTGAATGTGGACCTTGTGCTGGCTGACAGCAAAAAAAAAAGCTTTGTGGCAGCTGACAAATGAGGTGGTACCCTATAGATTCAAGTGTGATTGTGATGTACAGTTTAGCCTCAGAGCCTAAACTGAGCAGGGGATAAGGGCTGACACTAAAATTCTACTTGGGCTCAAAACAGCAGCACGTGCTGCGCACTCCCCAGATTGCTGCATCTTCATCTCTGCCTGTGGGGAAAAATAAATGGACATGTTGGACCAAATCCGTGGTCCCTGTTGTTTTTTATGGCTGCTTTACAGGCTGCACTTCACAAGTGAGTAGATAAGGCTGATCTAGAGTAGTTATCTGGAAGAAAAACACTGGGTTACTTAATGTATTGAGCACAGCAAAGGACTCAGTTTCACAGCTTGAGGTTGGATCTGTTGGGATTTATCCTCTTTATCCAGAGCCCAGGGCAGCTGGCAGTGGCATCAGGGTGATTCTCCAGCCCAGAAGCAGCTGAGGAGTCAAAAGGAGTTGTTATTATTATTATTATTATTATTATTATTATTATTATTATTATTATTATTATTATTATTGTTATTGTTATTATTTATACTATTATTTCTTACTGGGAATATATCAGACAAATCCATTGGTGCTTAATTGAATCTGTCATTAGGAGAATGATGATCTAATAATTACAGCAGCCCAAAGATGTGGCCTCATGTCCCTCTGCCATGGCAATGGCCAGGTTTTATCAGGGATGAAAATTAGGGACAATTCCAGATTCCACAGAGGAATATCTCTAAATCCACCAAAGGAAACAAGGAAAGAGCACCAGCAGGGAGCAGACAATGATTGACTGAACTCCTGAACCCTGGATTTCCGCTGGCCACTGACAGGCTCTGGTCCCAAGCCCAGATCAGGAGTCCTCTCCTTGTTGCCCACATGAGAAGCTGAGCCCAGAGCAATTCTGTTGGTGTGACCCAGAGCAGCGTGGTTGCAGGAGAGAAAGGACTGAGGGGGAGCTCAAAGGAGACTTGGCTAAAAGCAGAAAGTGCATCTCCCCTTTTGCCCAAACCCTCATCCAGCAGTTGGAAATCCAAGGCACATCTCCCTGCCTGAGCCCCCTGACCTGCAGCTGCTCTGGATCTCCTCCTCTTCCAAGCCAGGGATTTTCTGATGCAGCCAGAATGATCAACCCAAAGGAAAGTGCTGCCATCCTAATTAAACCTTTTTTTTCTTGTTCCTCCTTCTGCCCACCTTGGCTTATGTTCAAGAGAACAAGAAGGAAATAACCAAAACCCACAATTAAAGAGCACCAGGACAGGCCAGTTGGTTTAGTTTCTCAGTGTCCAGCACAGAGAGGAGCAGGGCTGGAGGATGCCAGCAGTTACAGAATCATTAAGGTTGGAAAAGACCTCCAAGATCATGGAGTTAAACCTTTCTCAGTGTTCTCTGCAGCTGTGCCTGGAACTTGAATTGTTCTGGAAGTGCACTACATGTGGACATGCTTTAAAAAAAGATGTTGAGATTAGGAAAACATTATTTCACTACAGGAGTAACACATTTCAGCTGCCTCTGCTGCTGCTCAGTGGGAAAAATCTTTTCCAGCAGAAAGAGGACTTTGTGAGGAAATAAAGGGACACGCACTAGAAGAAGCTGGGATTTGGGATCTGGGTGGTTTGGGGTGTGGAGGTGCTGGAGAACATTTTAAAGTCAGTGTTAGCCAGGCTGTGCTGTTCCTCAGAGGGTTCAGTCACTGCTAGAGGTGCAAGTTGGCACCACAACTCCTTCCAAGGAGGCTCTGGCTCCGGACATCCCCATGGCACCCTCAAAGGGAGATCCTGAAAGCTCCACCTGGGATTGCTGTGAGACGTGGATGTGTTCAGTGTCAGACCAGGGTCTGACACACCCTGGAGTATCCTGCTCCTGGAAACAATGGCCAGACTTCTACACAACCCCTTCTAGTGCTAACAATCCTGTGGTGGCCACCAGCCTCTCCAGCTAGCCCCCAGCCCAAAGCTAAGAGGAGCTGAGACATGGATAGGGGTGATCAGTAATTTACACAGCACTTGTGCTGCTCTAACAGGACAGGAACTGCACAAAACTTTGATTTACCCCTCCCAGAAACCTCTGCCCATCCTTTGGAGGGGCGGCCAGGCTCAGTCACCCACCAGAAGCAGGTTTGTAGGTCACGGGCAGAACTGCCAGAGCAGAGGAGGCTCTGCTTTTCCCAACGCCCATCCCACTGGATGACACCAGAAAAAGATTCAAATTAGGGAGTGTTTTTGAAGGCAGTGTTTTTGAGAGTTTGTTTTTCTGGCTTGTTGGCCTTTTCTCCAAAGGGATAGAGTTTCTCCAAGGGAAGTTTCTTTTTGCAAAGTGACTGACCCGCTGGCACCAGTACAAAGTTTTAGGAGATGAACTCATACTTCTGAGTACGATTCCTCTGCGCTGTTGAGAGCTGCTAATGAAGAGGAGCAGGGAGCAGCTAGAAGGGAAATCAGAGCCAGCAGCTTGGGAAATAGAAACAGGGAATAACAAGGTCCTGCTCTGCTCCGAGCATCTCCAAAGCAGAGGGGTCAAGCCCCCCCTCCTCCCCAAAGAGAGGGAGCTCGAAGGGTCCTCAGCAGCATTTGAACCTCAAAATCCCTCCTCCCTCCCGCTCCTCTGCTGCCTGACTCTGGGAGAGCCTAATCTTCCTGGAGTTACTTTGAAGTTAGGCAGGGATTTAGATTTGTGCCTCTTTTAAGGCAAGGCAGAGCCCTGCGGGAGAGACGGGAGCGCTCCTCGCCTCCCTAACACAGAGCAGGCACCGCGGGTGACATCCTCCTCCTCCTCCTCCCCCTCCTCCTCCTCATCTTCTCCTACTCATCCCCTCCTCCTTGCACGGCAAGGGATCAAACTTCCCTTTCCCAGTCCTTCCCAGCCCATCCCAGCCTTCCCAGCCCATCCCAGCCCTCCCAGCCCATCCCTGACTGCTCTGCCTCCTTCCCCTGGTCCTGGGACTCTCCACACGCTGAGATTTTCTGGGAGCCCAAATGCTTCCACTGCCTGCAAAGTCCCCCAAAACTGCCCTGAAGGTGCTTCCCATCTTCCCTGAGTTCACGAGGATGGTAAAGGGTAGCTGGACCAAGCCTTGCAAGGGGAATCACGGATCCATAAGGATCCAGGGATTCTTAGAAACCTCCTCCCATCACAGAGATTTCCACCCCCTGCAGCTGCCTGGCTGCTGCACAGCACCTTCCAGCCCGAGCAGCCCTTCCACTTTGCAGAAAGGAACACGATATGTGCTGTTAAAATCTCCTGAAGATGGATTGCTAGCCTTCCTTACTTCCTTTCCAAGGAAGGAGAGCAGAGCCAATGTCATGCTGTGAGTCACCGGAAGAATAAAATTGAATCCTTGGGGCCAAAGCTTGAAATCAGCATTGCCAGGGATTTTTCCCTCCTGTTTTTCAAATACCCTAGAAGTTTCTCCCCCCTCTCTTGTCACTGGTCCACAGCATTACAGAAAAAGTGCCTTCAAAACACCATCGAGGGTTTTCACTTGCCAGACAACTGAAAATCTACCTGCTCTCCCCAAGTTATTTACCACTTTTGAAAATCTTGTTATTCCTGGGGGCTCTTGACCCCTGCTCCCCTCTCACCTCCAGGCCTTGCCCAGCACAAGGAAGGCTGTTGGAAAGGGCACCTGGCCAAGAGCAGATGTCAGCAAGGTTGCCCAGCCTTTGTCCACTGGCAGGGAACACGAGATTCCCAACTCCAGGTTCATCCACGACTCTCCAACCAGGACAGAGGGTGACTGATATCATTTATGAACCAGAGGGAACCATGGGGCTTTACTCTGAACCTGTGGGAGCATCCAGGCAAGGGTTTGATTTAGGGGAGCGTGAGATGTGCAGCACCTCTGAGGTTTATAACTTGTAAGAGCTTATCTCCTTTTGCATCGAGAAGTGTCTGGGAAGCAGCCAAGGGCACACAGCAGAGGAGATAGCAAGTGGGAAGGGAGAGGAAAAAAGTCAAGGGGAATACAGGCATATTTATAAAAATCAGAACAATAGTTTCCCAGAGCTGTGATAAGAACTATTTTCTATTTTCTACTCACAAAAACGCAACACTGATCCCCCCCCCCCCATGCATTTCTCCTCTTTTCTTAAAATGAAAAAAACAAACCCCAGCACTTTGCCTGAAGCCAGAGCTGTCATGAGAGCAGCAGCCAAGGTGGAAGGGGTTAATCCTTGTGCCTCCCAGGTGGGAAGGAAGCCTGCAGCCTTGGGGAAGGACCCTGGGGCGGGTGGTGCTGCCAGGGTCCCTGGTGAGTGTTTGTCCAGATCAGCTCGGTGCAGGGCACCCCCTCCAGTCCGAGGGGATCGACAAGAGCATCTCAAAGGGTGGCCTGGAGTCGTAAACAAGCAGGGCTTTGCATCCCCAGCCAGCAAGGCTCAGCTTTGCTGGCACAGCTGCCTCAAGCAGGATCCCTCTGGCTCCCTGCCTGGCCCTTGCAAGTGTTATCAATCGCCTGCTTCCATGAACATTAAAGAAATCAAACTTTCCTTCTTGCTCTTGCACCCCCTCCCTTTAAATAGCAGCTTAAAAGGAAACAAATTTAGAGCAAGGTCAGAGGGATACAGAGGCTGTTTCTCATGCTCTGAGGAAATCCTAGCTGTTGGATGGTGGAGGGAGTTATCTCCCAGCCCCATCGGGACATGAATTCAGAGAAAGGCTGGGAGGGATTTCCCAGGAAATGACAATGCTGCCCCCAGCCCCTCTTCCTCGTGGCAAGGCAGGATCCTCTCTGCTCACCATTCCCAGCAGATCCCAGAGCAGATCCCACACAGCAGTCCTGTCTAGGATGCTCTCAGGGGTGCATCCCTGGAAATGTCCAAGGCCAGGCTGGATGGGCTTTGGAGCAACCTGGGATAGTGGAAGGTGTCCCTGCTCATTGCAGGGAGGGTTGGAACTGGATTATTTTAATCATCCTTCCAATCCAAACTGTTCTGGGATTCTCTGATGATTCCATGGCTGTCATTTAGCCTCGGTGTCCAACAGCAGCATCTCCAGACCAAAACCCCCTGAACTGACGTAGAACCAGTCCTCTGATTTAACAAACTGCTCTCCTGAGCTCTCCCCAGGCCTGCAGGCGAGGTGCAATCATTTGATCCAGACTAGATCGGTGTTTGTAGCTCCCTCTGGGATTAAAGCATTACTCAGACATGCTTGAAGATGGAAGCAGCACTTTCAATATCCATTTACCCATGCAGAATTAGATGTAAGCTTCTATAATTAAACACATCCTTGCATGAAGCTAAGGAGAGGCACAGAACCCTTCCTCCCCACATAATCACCCCAAGACACAGCAGAGTATTTCAGTACCCAGCTGAACAAGAGTTCTAGCAGCTTTTAGCTCAAATCATTCTCTCTGTCACCCTTGCAATTTCTCATGGGCAGATCTTTGACCGGTGAGGAGTGACCCACTCAGCTGCTCTTGGAAAACAACAGAGTTGAGAGAAGAAATCAAATCCCAGCAGGATTCTGGTTCCTCATCCAGCCACAGGGCATGTTCCCCCATCCCCAACCCCTTAAATCCCATGGTAACATCTCCCCTTTTCATTCACCCACTTAGCCCAAGTAAGTCCAAACAGAGAGAAATCGAAGAAGGATTTTAAGTCCATGTTTAAAACAGCTTATGGATTTTGGAGCTCCTTCCAGCTCCATCTCAGCAACGTTGTGCTGCAAGCCAATGTTTCAGACGTGTGTCATCGGGGATCGCAGTTACAAATGAGATTAAGGAGCGAAATAAAAATCACTTGAGCTGGAGATAACTCACTTGCTGGCAGGCAGCGAGGGGCTGAATTGATCTCCTGGCCTACGCAGGCTTTTCCATCTGCCAATAACACCCAGCAATTCGTCAGTGCAGTGTTTATAGCCCGGGGTTGTAATGAAATCAGCATCTCCCACGGGGAGCTTAACCCCTCCGCAGATCTCCGGCTGACACTCGTGGAGCAGAAAGGAAATACCCAGCCCAGCCCTGGCTTTGACACACAAAAGTCTCAGAAAACATCAGAGCTCTCACAGGGTTATGGCAAACTCTGCCACATGAAAGCCTGGAGAAAGCTTTAGATCTGGTGGGACATGCAAAGGTGCTCTGGGAACATCTGCAGGGCACAACTCCCCCTTTCCCTCCTCTGGATGGATTCAGGTGAGCATCAGCTTGGGCATTGCACCTCCACTTTACCAGCCCTTCAGGGGCCAGGCACTTGGTCTGCCAGGGAGCCACCTGCAAGCCCAGACCTGGAAAACCATTCCAGAGGGGCTTAGGGACTGCTGAGAGAGCTTCCTTTGGGATCTCTGTCCAATTATCCTGTACAGACTCCACGAGGTAACAAACACGGACTGTGGAATCAGCCTTCCCACGCAGGCGGAAGCCTGGATCTGGACACGTTTAGAGGCTCTGCAAAGCCTTCCAGGATTTCCAGTCATAGCCCTACCAGTGCAGCTCACTTCCAGATGTTGGAGACCTTCTCCATCTGCACTTCCAGGGGCAGGAGAGCTGTGCCCCCCACTCAGCCAGCAATGACTCTGAGCCTATCCTTCCCTCAGCACCCCAGAAAACTGCTGTGGGATAAATCACACCTTATAGGTTCACCACTGCAGAGCCTTCCATTTGCTTTTCCTTCCCCCAACAAACTCCTTTAGGCACGAGACGTTTTTTCCAGCCCGCGCTTTCCTAAAGGACACTGTGAGGTTTTGTATAAACAAAGAAATGAGGCACGACAGTTCGAGACTGAGGAGAAAATATCACAACCATCCCAACAACATCAACAGTTTAGAGAAAACACTTGGAGCTGTCAATACCCTGCGCTGAGTGGTGAAAGGTTTGGGACATATTCCAGTTTTGAGTAAGAGACACTTTGCTGGTTTGCTTGCAAATCTTGGGGGAAGACTGCACTTCTCAGCTGCAATCCAGAAATGGTTCTGACTCCGTGGCAATAAGAGCATGGAAAAGTCCAAACCAGGATAAATGCTCACAGCCATGAAAAATCTGAAATTAAAGAGCTCTCTGCCAAGAGAGGAGCTCAATAGTTTGGCTCCCCAAAGCTCAGGTCTTAAAATATATCTCAGAGATCCGTGGCTGCACATTCCTAACCCCAGGCTGCTGTGCTCACACATGGCCAGGGTGTGCAAAAGGAGTCGGCTTGATCCTGGTGGAGGCGCCTCGAGCAATGCTTCCTTACTTCCAAAACAAATACTCAGTGGGGCAGTGATCCCAAAGAGCTCCTGAATGAAGCTCTAGAGGGCCTGCTGAGCCCTTCGCTGTGCCATGAACCCACACTCAGGGCCAGGCTCACCTTTTGGGCACAGATTTCCATGCGCTGGGCAGGCCCGGCACGGCTTTCACAGCGCTCTGGGAACAGAGCCCACGGGAGGATCTTGACCAAGACTAGAGCCAAGCTCAGCAGACTGAGCCATGTTTAAATCCAGGTGCCAACAGCAGAGATAACAGAAATGAAGAATTGAAGTAATCAAAGGTGTTACTCATCCATGACTTGGGCTGGAAGCAGAGCCAGGAGCCCAGCCCAGGTGAGGAACCAGCAGTGCCTGTGCAGCTGGGCACCATCCCAGTGTCCATTCCCAGAGGCAGCAGCTGTGGCCAGGACAAGGGGAATAAGGGCAGTCAGGGCTGAGCTAATAAAAACAGACCCCAGGAATGCAGGGATGATGAGTTTGGGTCACCTGTCTGATGGGGAGAAGGAGCCACCAGCCACTGAGAGCCCTGAGCTCCTCAGGAAAATGGTTGGGCTCAGGTGCTGGACTTGGGTGCCTCTGCAGGGTTTGGGGGTGAAGAACTACTGGATTAGTGGGGTTTCAGCCCAGCTGATGCGGGTCCCACCCCAACAGGTACCCCAAATGCCCTGCAGACACCCCAGGCTGGGCTCAGCGCAGCTGTTTTGCAGCTGCATTTTGCTGGTGCAGCAGCAGCAGCAGCCGGCTGGGCCATGCAGATGGGCCCAGGGAGACTCCTGAGCTCAGCTCAGCTCCCATAAAGCTGGGTTTTATGGGCCTCCCCGTGAGTGTGAGCATGGCTGTGTGTGTGCAATCCCAGGGATTTACAATCCATTTGGCCGTCGCTTGGGGCCAACATTTTCAAACGCTGTATCCAGAAGCCTGGATCCACTGGGTCCTTGGGTTGTTTTAAAGTGAGTTTATTTTGGATTTGAAAGCACAGCCCCGGCTCTTCAGCACAAATTGACTTCCTGAGCTCTCCTGCTTCCTCCAAACTCCTCTCCTGGCAACTCCTGTTGCTGTAGGATTTCTACACAACTCTCCAGCATCTCCTGAGGACCTTCCTCCCCCTCCAACCTTTTCCCCTTTTGATCACTGCAAGGCTGCTAATTCAGCTGGCAACTAAACCCTCTCTCAAGCAAAACCAAGATAATGAGCTGCGTCAAATCTCAGAGGCTTGAATGAATTTTAATTTGCAATATTTGCTTTTTTCCCCCCTTCTCCTTTAGACTTTGGATTCTCTGACTTTCTTTCACGGCAATATTTCTACGCTGTCCATCTTTCTGGGCATATTTCATGTTTGGCATTTCTCAGTTTTCCCCAGTGAAGGGGAGTCCAAACTCTCAACTTATACCCTCCCCAACATGGGTTTACATGAAGACAGGGGATTTTCTCAGGGGGTTTGTCCCACAGGGCTCTGCTGGAAGGGAAGGACATGTGGAGAGCCGTGGGGAAGCTGCACGTTAAGGAGGCTCAGCGGGACTCTGAGCAGAACTGTCAGCAGCAGAAGTGGCTGCCCAGGGGGAACAGCCCCGTAATGAAACCAAGGTGGCCGAGCTGCTGACAGCTGCCGAGCAAGCCAGGGGAGAGGTGGGTTTGGGAGCAGAGGGGAATATTTCATCTTCTCTGACTTGATGAGTTTGCATTGGCACAAGACAATGAGGAGCAGATGTCAGCCAGAGATGCCAAACTACCCCGTACATTTTTACAGCAGAAATAATGACACTCTTTCAAACCACTAATGTTTGCAGTTTCTCAACAGCATGGAGTGATTTTTTTTTTTTTTTAGAAAAACCCTCCTCGAAGTTCTCCAAGAAGGGGTTTTAGCCAGTGCTGATGGCAGCAGCAATGATTTCACAAGGATAATCAGATAAAGCCCTTCCCAGGGCTAATTGGATGCTGCAGTGATCCTGAGCCATCTGCATCCATCAAAGCACACTTACCTGGGACCATTAAATGTGAATTTCTTCCCCAGAACTTTCTCATGGCCCGAGTAACTTGTTTGCCTTTCCTTTTGCCTGAGGGCTCTGTTAATTCTTAGAAATTGTACAATCACTGAGGTTGGAAAAGACCCATAAGATCATTGAGTTCCGCGTAATAATTCCTCTATTACAACAACTTTGGAAACTCTTGGAAAACTGAAGAGCTCAGCTGGGCTCAATTTCATCGTGGATGTACTTTTGAGTAAACAAAATTCAGGAAGTTTCAGACCCAGAAAATGACCTATGAGCATCCAATATATTCAAGGTTAAATTGTGAAGCATTGGAAGGGGCTGCCCAGGGAGGTGGTGGTGTCCCCATCGCTGGAGACGTTCAAGGAATGACTGAATGTGGCACTCAGAGCTCTGCTCTGGTTAACAGGGTGGTGGTTGGCCAAAAGTTGATGATCTTGGAGCTCTTTTCCAGCCTAAATGATTCTGTGATATTGGAAAGTTGAGGATTTTAAGGCTTTGTTCTCACGGGTACCTGTGGAGGATTAATATTCTGCATTGGGGTTTTCCCTTCTTGGCTTTGCAGTTCCACGTGATCACGTAAAGCAAAACATTTTTTAAGCATTCCCCTGAAAAACAAGATCCATCCCAAGAAAACACCCCAACCACCTCAGGGTTTTTTTGTGAAAGCACAGAGAAAAGAGGGAATTACTCCATGATGTCATCAGCTGAACTGCAACTCAGAAAGGGTTTAATTTCAGGGTTTGCAAGACCTGCATTTTTCCTGGAAAGATCCTACAAATCCAATGTCTGAACTATAGTTACCTCTTTACAACCTGCCAGATTTTTCCTCATTAATGAGACACTGTTAAATATTCCAGTTCACCTTCCACAAATCTATTGTGGCCTGTCCTGGAACCCAGCTCATTTCTGTAAATGCATGTATTATTATCTTGACTTCCTCCTGCTTATTGGCAGTGCCTGGTAATCTTTCAGTTGTGGTATGCAAAGCCAAACATGAACCAGTATTTTCCATGATGGTTGTAATTTTGGCCTGTAATTTTATCACTCCAATCTAAATCCACTTCAGAAACACCATAAACGAATTGTCACCGAATGAACTGAGACTTCGGAGTGGTTTAGAAGAGTGATTTAATAAAAGGAAAATATAAAACAAATGTAAGCCATAATATTTTTGGCAAAAAGGTCAAATATTTCTTTCTCTTTACCTCATTTGAATGTGAGGACCTACTTCTTTTAATGCACTCCCAGCAGGTTTGTTTGTCTTGGATTATGCAGTAGCAGATAAAACATTTATCCAGTGAGAGTTGTTTAAAAAGAACCCAGAACCCAACAAAAGCAAGGTAAACAGATCAAATTTGCGATATCCTCACCCTAATTTTTTTATAAAATACCAAATGCTAAGTGCTAAAAATATGCCCATGTTCTTATTGCAGAGTTGGAGCCGTTTTCACAGTTTGCAAAGCCAAACACTCCCCAAGTTGCTGTAAGTTTATTTTAGGCCCTGATCTGGATGACGGCTGCGAGGCTGCCTCACTTCATTCATATTAAGAAACAATATACAGAGGATATAAAGTGATCAACTGTGTTTACACTGAGGGGAAAAAAAAAAAACCCTTGCATAAGTAGTAAACAGGGAATCTGGGGCTGAAGGCAAAAACTGCTGCTGATCATTCCTGAAAAGAACATTCCCGGCACGGGCAGCTCTGGGAAAGGCAAATGATGACAATCTCAGAGTAGGGTTTTCCAGGAGTAACCCCAAAATAACCCTCCAGAAGTCAAACATCCAAGGTTTGCAGGGGCGCTCGCAGTGACATGTGAAGGTTTCAAGCAACGGCTTTGCAGGGGGAAGGAAGGGGGAAAAAAAAAAAAAAGCCCCACGTTTATTCATAAAAAATTTCTGCTTCAAAACTGCAGTGGGAGCCTGTTTATAATAAACCACCAAATGATAGAGAGGCTGCTGTTTGGCACGGGAATGGCCTGGGAGAGGCTTGCATTACATTTCTCTCCCTCAGCCTTCATGGTATAAGGCAGAACAGGCTGAAATTTATGTTCTCCTGGTACTGCCGGCCCGGCTGTGCTGCTCCAGAGACACTTCTGGCACAGGCCCTGGCTGTGCTTTATGTTGCATTCCTCTGGATTTATTGCCAGAGGTTGGGGTGAGGGCAGAGGGGCATTTCTGACTTCTTTATGGTGATGGAGGCACTTGAGGGGGCCAGGCAGACACAGATAAGTGGCCCCAGAGGCAGCTACTGACCACTACCCTCCTGTTGTGTCTCCTGCTCTGGGCCATCTTGGTTTTTAATGCAAGACCATCATTGCTGGGTCAGGGTTATGCGCAGGTCTGCAGAAAAATGGGAAAATGGAAATTACTTTCTCTTGGTAGAGTTTTTATTGCTTAAGTTTTTCTCTTTTCTTCCAGTTTAGCAAGCAGAACTGTGAGAGAGTCCCATCCATCATCCATCCATCCATCCATCCATCCATCCATCCATCCATCCATCATCCGTCCATCATCCATCCATCCATCCATCCTTCCTTCATCCATAGAATCCATAGAATCATGGAATGGTTTGGCTTGAAAGGGACCTTCAAAATCATCTCGTTCCAACCCCTCTACCAAGGGCAGGGACACCTTCCACTTGACCAGGTTGCTCAGTCCAACCTGGCCTTAAACCTGGCCATCTTTCCATCCATCGATCCATCCATCCATCATCCATCCATCCATCCATCCATCCATCCATCCATCCATCCTTCATCCATCTATCCATCCATCCATCCATCCATCCATCCATCCATCCATCCATCCATCATCCATCCATCCATCACCCATCCATGCATCCATGCATCCATGCATGCATGCATGCATGCATGCATGCATGCATCCATCCATCCATCCATCCATCCATCCTCCCATCATCTTTTGGTCAGCAGCACATTTTCTGCCAGAGGCAGCTCAGTTTGACAGAGGCTCTGTCAAATTTGCAAAGGTCCAAGTCAGGAAACCCTAACTCCACCAGGATCTTCTCTCCCAGCTCCTGAGAGGGAGCAACAAGCTCTGCTAGGTCACTTCACTTTCTTTGGATTCAGGAATTTATCACTGCAAGAGAACCAATGCAAAGAAGTTGTATCCTCCAAGTTTGATGGGAAAAACAGGCCACAAAAATTGAAATTCCAGGTTCAGCCTGTCCATCTCTGAATCATGTCATGGAGAGGGATCTCTTGTCCTTTGAGGGAGGTTTCTGGTCACAGCAGCTCCTGGGGGATCTGGGCATCCTCCTCCATGAGATATTTTGATAGTAAAGCCAAGACTATGTTATCAAAATATTTAATGGAGGTGGATGCTCAGGTTCCCCCAGGAGCTGTGAGTTTGACACACAAAAGCCACAGAGTCTCCATCAGGACTGGCAGCAACCCCTGACTGAAGCTGCTGAAAAGTTTTCTCAGTTTGAGTAACCACCCCAATGCCTTTTCTGTTTGCAAAATACTTTGAGAATCTCTGATTAAAGAGCTTCTCAAGAACGGGATATTTCTATTTACCGTGATTTTACAGATGTCTCCCCTGTCAGGGAAACAGTAGCAGCATGAAATACAGGGCTGGAATTGCAGTTTATGCCTTGACCCCTGCAAATTACTCATCAATGCAACAGCCAGGAGAAGCCAGGAATCAGGCAGAGAAAAAAACAAGGGAGACAAGGTTTGTTCAGTACAAACCTCACTGCTGTGCATAGTTCACTCTTCAATAAAGTAGTTTCAACAGGGTACTGCCCACAAATGCCCACAAATTCTACTATGTGACTAAAAACACTAATAAACATAAATGGACGCACACAGACAAAAAGAAATTCTCTTTCATGGCAGCCCAGGGCTCAGTTCCTACCAAGATGGACAATTTATTTACATTTCTCCTTTTATGGATTGATCTTTCCACCAGCACAACACAGAGATACTCAGGTCATCTCTTTGCTGCTTCTTTTTCCCTGTTTTCTTTATGAGATAATGGTCAATTAAGACTCAAAACCAACCAGAACTCTTCCACCCATTAGGGCTTGATCCACTCCTGACATTTCTTGATAAATTCTCCCTTATGGTTTACAAAGAGATTCCGTTTTTTAGGGTTTTTTATCACTTTTATGCTTTATTCTTTGTATTTACTTTTTGCATATAAGTTGGACGAGGAACACTGTTGAACTTTGGGAATAACTCCTTGCTAATCCCCCTTCTCTTGGATTCCCATGATTTTAGGATTATAGGATCATGGAAGGCTTTGGGCTGGAAGGGACATTAAAGCCCATCTCATTCCATCCCCTTCCATGAGCAGGATCACCTTCCAGTGTCCCAGGTTGCTCCAAGCCCCATCCAGCCTGGTCCTGGACACATCCTGGGGTGTCCCTGTGTGTGGAATGCCAAAGAAAAGGCTGTTTGGATGGGAGTGGGGTGTTTAAAATTAAAATCCAATGGGGATTTCAGGGTTTTTTTGCGGTTTTCAGTTATTTTATTCCCACTGGTCTCAAATAGGCTTTGGAAGCTTCAGAGGAGAGGCTGTGGAAGAAGAAGCAGTGGGAAATTTGGAAGAAAATGTGAGGAAAGGGACAGCAAAACCCTGAAAAATCTGAAATGGAGGTAGGGAACACCAGTGAGAAGAAGCGGTGAATAATAACATGGGTGCCCTCTAGTCAGCACCAAGGTTCCTCATCTCCAACACCTCTCCCATGTTTAGAGATGGGCAGGACTTGGAGTCTGGCAGCCAGCCGCAATCCTGAGGGAAACGATGCCCAGGCACATCAGGGCATCCCACACAGGGCCCCTCGTGTGGGACCTCGCTCCGCCCAGCTGGGTCCCCCTCTCCTGCCACGTTTGGACCAGGAGCTCTGCGATGGCAGCACTACCAAACATGCCCTGGGATCTGATTTCCTTTCATGGCCAGGTGCTTTTAATAACCCGCTGCCAACTGCCAGTGGTATTGCAGCGAGAGATGCCTGGAAAGAAAAGGGGGAAGAAAGAAAGACCAAAAAAAAAAAAAAAAAAAAACCAAAAAAAAAAAAAAGCCCTCAATGAAACAGAACAGATAATTTTGCAATTTAATTTTCCATCTCCTCTAATAATGGTACCGGTGTCATGCTGATGGATGGAACTGTTACATGCGGCCTCTCAAGATTAATTCCCCTCCTGTAACTTCAGCCGTGATTTTCCAGAGCAGCCTCTTGGCTCCCTTATTCAGCCTTCCCCCTGGTCCCTTCCCCTCTCCCTTCCCCAGGCTTCTCCTGCTCTGAAGAATGTTTTGGATCAAAGCCAACGAGGAGAATTAGGCTGGGTGTCAGGGCTGGCTTTTGTGATTGCTGAAGAGACTCGGGTCCTTTTCCTGAAGGAGAACATGGATTTTACATGGGAAACATCAGCAATCAGACCTGAAAATCTTCTGTTCCTTATCTGAAACTGCTGACTACTGCATGAATCTGGGATATCTGCTCCTTCCAGGATCTCAGAGGATCTACATTTTTTTTTTCCCATCCCGCTTGGGCAGAAATCTCTGAAGCCCATTAAAAGTTTCACCGTAATCCGAGCTCCATATTTTCTCAAGACAGGAGATCTGGAATTTAAAAGCAGGGTTTGATCTTATCTGTTCTTTATCTGATTAAGGTGGCTCCACCAAATAAGATTTATCTATAAAGAAAATAATGCAATTAATGTCCCGGCTGCCCAAGTCTTTATGAAGACCTCTCAGATTTTTGCTGAGCTCTCCAATTAAATGTAACTCTGTAAACCTGAGTGAACCAAACCCTTATCTGAGAACACGCAACGCTCCTAAATTAAATTTGTGGAGTTGGTGGAAAGGGTTCAGGGGTTTTTTTAGTGTGTGAAAGGGACACAGAGACGCTGTTCTGAGTAACCCCCAGTCCCTCTCAGCCCAGCAGGGAGCACACGTGCCACTAGCAAGGGCTGTTCCTGCATTTATGCCAGCAAGGAATTTTCTCCTCCTGGCACGTTCTCTGGCATCCCACAGCTGAAGGGGCTCCAGGGAAAAGCAAACTCGCTGTCCTGGCACAGGGAAAAGGGATGCACGTGAGGGGCTGCTCCCAAAATTGTGTGAGCCACCAGCAATGAGCATGTGCTGAGGACCACAGTGTCCCCGGCTCACTCCAAGTGCCACATCCAGCATGATCTCAGTTGGTCCAGAGATATCCTAGTAGGATGTCCAGATGTTTGATAAATTCAAACAAAGCTGGGGGCTCTCTGAGGTCTCCAGCATTTTGGTGACCCCATCAAGTGTCCCATGGCAAGACTTTTGTTCTGTTAAAGGGGGAAAGAGACAAAAAGGGGCACCAAAATTAGATAATTTTATATATCAAGGAACTTCAGACCAGCTTCCAGGTGCCCAACTTCCAACTGGGCAGTTCCCAGCCCTCCTCAGGCTCCTCTCTTCACCAGCTTCTCCTTTGGGATCCAGAAGTGCAGGGAGCTTGGAAACACCACAGTAGCAGGGGCAAGGCTGGGCTGGAAAAGGGTGGAGGGACAATCTGGGGGTGTCATTCCTCTGCAAACGGAGTCATTCATGATCCACCTGGGATGGACATCATCCTCAGCTTTTTGGGAAAACCCAGTCAGGCACAGCGTGAGGTGGGAAGGGTCAGCAGGAAGGTTGGAAGGGGAGGTCCCACCATGAGCAGGTTCATTCACTGCAACTCTGATTTCTGGCTTTGCTTATCTGTGAAAAAGCAAAATATCATTGCTAGCTGATATCACCCAAAATATTTCCAAACTGCTTTTCCTCTGAGTTACTTGATTTGGACTCAGTCTGAAAAAAATTATTTGTGCACCAAGTCCTAGGGATTCCTTTATCTGCTTGGCTTCAGAGTTTCCCAAGCTGAATTTTGGATGCAACAACCTCCAAGATGGAAAAATGTGTTCCTATCCTGAAATCTGTCTTAGCCTCTTGTTCATTCAAGATCCTGATGGGAGAAACTCTTCCCATGAAATAAAAAAAAATTGAAATAAAGGTGCTTTGAAATTTTTACTGTCAGAAAAAAAGGCAAGCAGAAGAAAGTTCACACACCTGTTAGTTGCTATTTTCAAATGCCATTTGTGTAAATATACATATATTTTTTAATATTTTTTTTTTTAATTTCAGAAACCACTAGAAAATTATCCTCCTCTCTGGATCACCTTTATCTAAGCCTGATTTCTCTACTTAAAACTTCATTTCACAGGATTAATGTTTCCGACCTTTCTGGTTGTTCACCTCCCTGGCCCCATTTTCTTTGTTCAAGGAAGACCATCAACAAAATTCCTTTCTTGTTAGTGAAAGTCTTTTTTTTTTGATAAACATTGCTTGGAATATACATCTTTTTGTTTAAAAATGGTGATGCTACTTAATAACAAATGCTGAGACCTCAACAGATGAGCTTTACAATCCAGGCTGGAAATAATTTAAAGCAACGTTGCCAGATGTGTAGGGCAGGGGCAAATCCCAAAATCACTTTGTCACAGCCACATGGATTCAGTGAAGTTGTTGGAAATGGTCATGTTGGACCTTAGGAAGGGCTCCTCACTCAGCAGGGGCAGATCTTCAGCTGATCTTCACATCACGGGGGGAAAGGGATGGAAAATGAACGAGAGCAGGTTTAGATGGGATTTGGGAGAGAAATATTTCCCTGTGAGGGTGGGGAGGTCCTGGTACAGGTGCCCAGAGCAGCTGTGGCTGCCCCTGGAATCCTTGGCAGTGCCCAAGGCCAGGCTGGACAGGGCTTGCACCTGGGACAGTGGAAGGGTTCCCTGCCCATGGCAAGGGGTAGAACTGGGTGATCTTGAGGGTCCCTTCCAATCCAAACCTTTCCATGATCCCACGATCCCCTTCAGTTTATCCCTGCTGATGGTCAGGTTGGCTGAAGGCTCCATGGGGGCTCAGGGTGATCTGAAGGGACGGGGCACCCTGACACGGCAAATGATGACCTGGGGCCCCTCAGGTAGATCCAGAAGCTGCAGGGGCCACCCTTGGCCACAACCAAGACCTGGATCTGACCCTGCTTTCCTCTGACATGAACACCTTCATCTCCCCTCAGCGTGGAAAAAGCTTTCATGTGGATGAGCAGCCCAAAGGCTGGAGCCACTTGCCCCATCCCACCTGGGAGCAAGCTCTTCCCACACCTCTGGGGCGCGACGGGGCCTCACCCCTTCCCTAATCAAAGAGCTTGCCCACCTCGAGCCGAGCAGTTCCGTGCAGCAAGGCTGAAATTTCCATTCCTTGTGTAAACACGGCGTATCTCTCCAACGGTGTCCATAAAAATGCGGGAAAGTGCAAGCTCAGCAGCTGGAACGGGCTGGGTACCTCGGCGCAGTGAGCAAATCCCAGGTGGTCTCTGTCACGGGAGGTGATTTATGGGAACTCTCTCCCTCTCGGGCTGGTTTTATTTAGTCAGTGGGAGTTTGACAGCCCAGAGGTCACAGACACTCCAGTCACTCGTGGTTTCTCTACTGAAATGGAGAAATGCCTGCAGGGAGGGGAGAGGGGGGACAGGATGGGACGGGGAGAGAAGAGCGGAGCTGAATGCACGCTAGTGTCAGCCCCTGGAAAAACAGCAGGTCCATAAATAGTAAAGGCTTTGGAAGATGAGGGGCGATGAATGGTGCCTTAATCACAACTGAAATGTCAGGGGGGGAGGGGGAAGGGGGCTGTATTTATTCTCTCTTGCATGAGATGTGATTTCAAACCAGAGAGGCAGCATCCTTGGGGAGCTCACAGTGAAGTTTTTCTGTACATCCAAGGAAGGAGCCTGTCCAGGCTTCTCACAGCCTTTTTATTTTTTTTTTTTTTTAACCACGTTCAACTAAAATTTTGGAAAATGAGCTCATGGCACTGCTCCTTTCTCGCTTCTGCCATTCTCTTTGGAGTCAGGCAAGGCACTTCAGATAAATCCTTGCCTCAGTTTAATCAGGTTGTGGGAGGGCATCTTGAGACATCCTCGGAGATCTCCAGGGGGAAGGTTCAGCAAGGAGGAGCAGCAGATCCCAAAGGGCACACACAGAGCAAATCAATGGAAGAACACCTCCAAAATCCTTCGTACTTGAGCCAGTTCCACTTCCTCAGAGATCCAAAGCCTGGGACATTGCCACACCCTCTCTCTCCATGCGGGGCACGTGTTCCCTTAACTTTGTCTTCATTAGAAATGTGTCATTTGTGATCTCAGCGGTACCTCCACACGAGCCAGGATAATGCTATTGGCTTTCCTGGAGCTGGGCTGGATTTACATCAAGGTGGATGAGATCAGTCTATTAGCCTCCCTGGCAAGCTCCCTGGAACGTGGTTACAATTTACTCTGCTCCCTGAAACACTCAAATTTTGGCCAATGGCTTCCCCTCCCTTGTAGATTGTGTACATCAAGCTCACCGAATCCCAAATGTCCTCCAAAGTCCCAGGGGTCATGGTTTGATTTCATCCTGGATGTTTTGTGCGAGAAGAAAAATAGTCTGGGTCTTATTTTCTAAGGTTCCCAGCCCAGGAAATGGAAGCTGTTCAGTTCAGGTTTTTCTTGTGTGACAGATCAGCTTTTTAATCCGTCTGCTGATACAATGCTCAAGTATAATTTGACTTTCCTAGGGGAAAATCAACAGCTGGAATAGTTACAGAGAGAGGGAAAAAAAAAAAAAAAAAGAGCTTTTCCCAAGAAAATCTCCCCTCAAGTTCATAGGAAATTGCAGTGACCTGCAAAGCACAGAATAAGAGTTGATTGGGCTGGAAGGGTTTGAGATGGCTGTTGGAGCTAATTTTTCCCCAAGGAAGAAATGGTTTTGCCTGCTTTGTGAAAGAGACCTGCTCCATGGGAAGGGATTTGGAGTTTATCCCATGGGCAGTCCTTGAGCAGCCAGGGAAAGGCTCCTTCAGGAGGGGTAGCAGAGCAGGCAGGAATGTTATCAATCTGAATCGGGCACTTCTCTCCCAGGAGTGTCACAAAGGACCAATAAACACTCCGAGATCTCCCGATAAAGTGGATTTCACCCATGTAATCCCATTACAGGGGACCTGCCGGATGGTTTGTGTCAGATGAAGATAGGGAGCAGATGAAGGGGGGTCTCCTGAGACAACCTCAGCGTTTTTGGGGGTGGGAGGTCACTGCTGTTGATGGAGAAGTGCAAAAGCAACGTGTTACCATTACACTGCAGGAATGACTCAATCCATGTGGACAAGGGCTACTCCTTGCTCTTGGCTGAGGGACATCCCTCCTGCTGACGCCAGCACAGGAGCCATGGGAGTCCAACCAGATCCTGAGGTGAATAAACCAGCACAACAAATCCTATTTCCAGTTCGGGATTCTTTACTCACACCCCATGTGTTCATCCAGAATGTCATGATTTGTCTGGTTTTGGACTGAGAAACAGTGGAAAAATATGGATTATATCATTATAAAACATATAAGTTTCATGACTCACTCTAACTCCTGTGTGATCAGTACTTCTGAAACTGGAGCAAATTATTTAAGTACTCAGTGTGCACTTTAAGCTCCTTACAAGCAGCCCGTTGAAAAACTCTTGTCCCTGCGTGTTTTTTTGCTCAATGAGGTGTTAAATAGGAGATGCTCTTCAAACAAACTAATCCATCCACGAGAAAATATACAAAAGAAAGTCTCAGGAATGACACTTCCCTCTGCCCCAGCCCGTCTGTCTTCTCCCGAGCCATCAGCCAGGGAGAAAAGAATGAAGTGGGAAAGTCTCCGGCTTAGCAAAACAGCTGCCGCAGACTTGAAAGGCGAGGGGCAAGGTAGAGAGGTCTGCCCGAGATCACAGGCACTTGTGGGCAGATAGGATCTGCGGGAAGTGAAGACAAGGTGTGAGAAGTCTGTTCTTTCTTGTATCATCGCAAGGGCCCTTTTTTGAAGATAAGCCCCTTTTCGGGGGGGGGGGGGGGGGGGGGGACGGGGAGGTCTTTGCACTTCAAGGGCGGGCGCGTTTCCACCTCCCCTCTGTTTGTTTTCTAATTTTCTTTTCACTCTCACGTCAGGCTCTTCGTGACCCTCTCTCTCAGCAGCATCACCAGCACCTCTTCCCGGGGCCCTGCAGACAGGGGTTAAGAGGCGTCCCGAGGGAAGGGAGTTTTACAGGGATCTGGAGGAGACAGGCAGGGGCTCAGGTGGATGGGATGTGGGGGAGGGAAATGCCAAGACACACAAATGGACTTCAGAGCAGTGACTATCACAGGGATGGACCATGGGAGAGGTCCTGGTCACCTTCAGGATTTCTAAGCACCACAGAAAGAAGAAGACTTCTTCTGTACTCACAAAAGAAGAAAAATCGTGGCAGGGGAATTTGAAGAAAACACAGAGAAAGATCCAGAAATGTGGCACTTTTTTGGTGAGGAGCACTCCAAAACCAAAATCTTGCTCACCTTTTACCATCTCTCTGCAAATTGGAACTCTTCATTCACAGTTTCTACTGCTTAAAAATCCCACAGATTTTCCCTCCTTTATGAAACAGCTGAGGGAAATCCATAGGTGAAAGGATGCTGGGTTTGCTGTGAGCCCTGAGTATGGGCAGCCAGCAGGAACTCAGCTGCCAAAACCAGCCTCTTCTGCTAAACATTTCAGTTCAGGGATCTTCTGGAGATTTGGGATGCATGGCAAGCAGTGCTTTTGTGCAGGAACGATGTTCAGCCTCCGTTCTGGGGCATCCAAACCAAAAAAACAGCAGAGAAAAATCCAGGTGTGGCTTGTCTGTGTTGGGTTGGTAACACAAAACACAACCAAGTTCAGGAAACAAGCAAAGAGAACAGAAGGGAGCTTTGCCAGGGACAACAGAAGGGAAATGACGCGGGGAATGCTGGTGATTTCCCACTTAACTCATCCCACATCTCCCAACCCACCCCAAACCCGTAACACAACCGCTCGTCTTTTCCTCATCTCTTCCTTCCTCTGCCTCTAATCCCTTACGACACAAATGAGCCAGCTGAGGGGTTTAGGAGCAGAAACAGGGGATTTCAGGCTCGGGACACACCTGGCAGCCCCCGGGGCCGAGCAGGGACCTGCTGCTGCCCGTGTCAGGTTGTTGTACAAACATCACCTCCCGCACGGCCCCGGCGTGGTCCCCAAGTCAAGCACTGGAGACAGTTTGCCCAGTAGTTTGACCTTTCACCTCCCCTTTACTAAATAGACCTAATTACTGCGTTTGTCTGTCATTTAAGCAACAAATTACTCCATTGAGGTCATCTGAGGGAAGCTGGAGTTCTTAGCTGTCATCTCGGTAGAGCTCGGCTAATTTTATCCTGCTGGGGAAGAAAGCCCTGTGAAATTTTGCTGGAGGGCTCGGTTACAATCACGGTTTCCTGGGAAGGGTTTGGTGACACGCTCACGGCTCAGGAAAGTGAGGTATGGCCCCACCAACTCCTCTTGGTTCCCAGTCCTCCAGGATTTCCAGGGATTGTAGGAGAAATCTTAAAGGAGAAAGTTTCTGGGACCAGCGAGAGCAAAGCAACCAAAGCAGAGCAAAGCGTAACACTGATAATTATAAAAATAAAAATAATCAAAATTATAATCATAATGAAACCAGTAATGATATGGTAAAGCCATAATGGTAATGATCATACGAATAATATTAATATTGGCAATAATAATAGTAATAATAGTAATAACGCAACCGGCAATTTTCTTTTCTAGATCCAGATTTTCCCACTGGAAATATCAATACTCCCAGTGTGCTGACAACCTTTTGTTCAGCCACAGAAAGAGCCAGAAACTGCAGATGAATTTGTTTCAGCGGCCTTTCCTCCGCAGTTTTCCATCCTCGCGGTTCTGATGGCTCCCAGTTGGGTGCTTTGTGGGGAGCAGGAAAAATGGTGATGAAAGAGGGAGGTTAAGCCTGAGGAAAACTCAAAGAAACCGAAATGTCTGCATGGAAGGAGGAGGCAAACCTAAAAATTTGGTTTGTTTCCCCCATGCCTGCACACACAGTGATCCCAGAATGCATTATGGGCAGGTAAATATATCTATTTCCACAAAGAATTCCTGCAAATGCTCATGTGTCTAATTGTACATGGAATGGTTTGGGTTGGAAAGGACCTTAAAGCCCATCCACTGCAACCCCATGGGCAGGAACACCTTCCACTGTCCCAGGTTGCTCCGAGCCCCATCCAACCTGACCTCGGACACTTCAGGGATCCAGGGGCAGCCACAGCTGCTCCAGCCTCTGCCAGGGCCTCACCTCCCTCACAGGGAAGAACTTCTCCCTAAAATTTCTCTCCTAAAATTTCTCCCTAAAATTTCTCTCCTAATCTCAACCTGCTCTCTTTCAGCTTGAAACCAACATATTAGCTTGGGCACAAGGCTCTCTGGTAAGACACGTTTAGAAGTTGTGCCAAGGCTCTCATCCCTGGTCAGGGAATATCCCTGCACTTCCAGCTGCTCCAGCTCCAGGATATCTCTGCCAAGGACGTTTTCCTAGCTTGCCCCTTTGGCTGCATCTCCATTCTGTGCGCAGCTCCTGCTCTGGCCCTTCTCTGTGGTACTGGGTGTCCTCTCACTGTCCTCACCCCGCAGCCCATCCTCACCCCTGCCCTCCTCTGTCCCTCAGATTTAAGCCCTGGCCTCTGGACCTGACATGATCCCACCTCCATCCCTGCCTTGCAATTCAGGACCTCCCCTTTTCCTGCCAGGCTCCTCCTCTGGGTGCGAGGGGTCCCCCTTTAAACATCTGCAAAACATCTCCAGGCTCCTCAGCCCCCTCTGCAAAGCTCTCCAGCACCGTGGTGCCTTGAAGACAAAACAAAACATGACAGCAGCCGGGATTGTTGTTGTTCCCGTCGCGCTAATGTCAACTGAGCGCTTCCTCCCACTGTCGCCGTCTGTCTCCAGCCATCTCCAACGTCTCCTCTGCTCCACCACCCTGGCAGGCTCAGCTGAGGGAAATCCAAGGGCTGCTCAGCCTCTGGCACTCACAAAAATCACCCCTGCTTGAGGGAAACACCTTGCTTGGAGCAGCTCTGAGGGGTTGGAGCCGTCTCGCTCGGAAAGGAAGAGAAAATGGGATTTTATCCCAAATTTCTACAGCACAGGAGAGCCTTGGTGCCTGCCTGGGGCAGTGGGATAGAGCCAGGAAGGGCTGGAGGCTCAGCAGAGCCTGTCCCTCAATCCAGGAGGGACTCCAGGAGGGAACACCCCGTGGAGGTTTGAAAGGCGAGAAGATGGTGACGGATCGGGCGCGCTCGGTGCGCTCAGTCAGCCCCGTCTTTCAGCAGGGCTTAGATTAAGTCTGTCAAACTCAGATCTTTTTCTCCTTCTTCTCACTCCCCCTTTCTCTGCTGACACAACCGAGCAGTGCTCAAGGCGTGTTCCACCAGCAAAGCGAGGTGTTCTTTGCAAGGCAAAAAAAACCCGCCCAAACAAGGAATTAAAGGGGTATTTTTGCTTTCCTGGTTGGTGAATCTTACAGGGATTTATTTCCTTTCTACAAGCAAAATTTGCTGCATCAGAACCACTGTAGAAAGAGTTAAAAAAATATTGCAGCGTTATCTTTGAGGGGAGGTGGGAGTTGTCCTGCATTGCCTGGGTTAACTGGAACAAAATAAAACCAAAATTAAGTTGTTCTGTTGCATTTAGCAGCGTTTTGTGGAGCACATCACTCTAATCTGAGGGGAGGCTGTGTTCCCCCTTATAAAGTGGTTTTAGGAAGGAGAGAGGAGCCTAAACAAAACCCAGCCCCGCTAAAGCTTTTCATGTGCAAATCACAGAAGCAGGAAAATAGAGACGGGACTTTATCGTTAGCCCGTTGCAAAATTTAAATAAACATCATTTCTTATGCTCCAAGGAGATTTTGATGAAAAGGTGAATGTTATTACAGGTGCTTAAAGGCTTTTTAAAGCCTTATATCACGATGTGGGATGAAAATGGATAGAAAGACACAGCGAACATTGGAATAACATCCTCCTTTAGTTCCTCCACTGACAGATCCATGTTTCATCAGAGCCCAGGCAGTATTTTAATAAGGTTGGAACACAGCCTTCAATTCTAGAGCTGTTCACCTGAAACAGAAGGATTTTCTCGGGTTTTCAACCCAGTTTTATCTCTTTAAATCTCATCTCCTGCTCCTCTCCGTCACGCACCAAGAGGATCATCCTGAAGCTACGTCAAGGGAATGAAGCAACACCAAATTCCCTTCCTTCTTAACGAGATGACAAATTCTATTTAGATTTTGGCATCTCTGTGCTGACAGAAAGGTTGCTCTTAACTGATGTGTTTTTGTAGCGTGTTTGGAGAGACGCTGGAGGAGGCACCAACACCTCCCAGGGCTGGAATGGGGAAAAGGAGAAGCGTAAAAAGTATTGCTGTGTATTAAAAAAATAAAAAAAGGAGTTGCAACATCTCACCAGGTTCTCAGGTTTTAGTGCAAGGAAAATGTGCACAACTGCGGCTGCCACAAATTCCAGGATTGAAGGAATTAAGTCTGTTTGTTGTGGAAAGGCACGGGGAGGTTATTTGTGGAGATAGGTCAGTGTGGGGCCATCAAGCACAAGCCTAAATTGTGACCTGAAACACCCAACCCAAGGAGCCACCATGAGTTTATTGGTTTGAATTGAGGATGGGCGAAATCAGCTCAAGGCTTTTCAGGAAAAATAAATATCTATGGGAAAAAATTGTCAAAAAAAAAAAGAAAAGAAAAGGAGAAATAAAACAAAATAAAGAGTGTGGTGGAGCCTTTGAGCCAAGCAGTGGGAGTGCTGACCTCCTGCTGTCTGTGTACCCTTCCTGAATAAATATTGCTGTCGTGCACAGATAAAAGATTATTTTTATAACAAAATTAGCTTCTCTCCCTTTCTCCACTGGTTTTGCTTTCCAGGCAAAACACTGGATTTCAGCTGAATGAGTAAAAGGCAGCATCCCAACGCCCAAAAATTAAAAGAAGAGCCTGATAAAAAACATGAAAAAATATTATCTGTGTATTTTTCCCTTGTTTTTGCCTCATTTCCATAGATCTGATTGCTGCAGTTGCCTGGTCTTGTGCTTGTCTCTTGCCTCAGCATTGTTCTGACATCCCATGATGGACACATGGCTGGATCCCAAATGTGCTGACCTTGGGCTGCACTGGGTGCTCATCGCCCATCCCACATGCACATCACAGCTGGGAATGGGGATTTTCTTTCCATCTGATGGTGAAAAGGGACCTGCAACACTCAAACGTCCTCTTTGGGCATGGGTGAGGACAGGACATAACAGCGGGTTACAAGTTCTGGAGATCCCCCAGCCAAGGTGCCTTTTCCCCTGGGTGTTCCTTCAGTGGAGATGAAGCAGCCTTGGGAATTGTGTTAAATCCCCCTTCCTCTGGCAGCTCTGGGCATCTCCAGGCCACTTGAGGACAAATGTTTCCACCCCAAGGTTTTCATTCCACGTACACTGGGACAAAGACAAACCTGTGCCACCCCGCTTCCTTCTGGTTAACATTAAAACACTGGGAATACAGGGAATTTTTTGTTTTCCTGTGTGAAGTAATGTGCATTAAAAGCTGAAACAAAGGACACTGGGTCTCCAACAGCATCCCTGAAAACCAGAGGAAGCTGGTGAGCACTGCTGGCTCTGCTTGTTCCAGCTGAAGACCATTTACCCCATTTCCTCACGGCTGTCTCCTCCTGGCTATGCATTAATCGGATCCAGCTACCAGCTACACACCTCTAACTTCCTTCAGATCACGCCTGGCATGTTTTGAACTCATTTTTAAGGGATTCGTGTCCTTTTAAACTCCTTTCACCTTCAAAAATCTCCTGCAAGCCAGAGAGGCAACAAACGCCGCCGCTGTTCTCGCACGCGGGGACCCGCAGCGGTCACCCAGTGGTTTGCCTTGGGTCAATAAATGTCCTTCCCTCAGCGTTTGAAGTGTTCCCAGGGGAAGAGTGAGGTGAGGTTATTTTGTTGTCTCAGGTACCCAGGGAGTTTTTTCGGGGATGAGCTCGGTGTGCCTGTGTATACGCAGACACACACGCACATGAAAGACCCCGTTATGAGTCTCAAACTGAGGTAAACCTCCTCTAGACCTCATTAAGATTGGGGCTGGACTTGGCTCCAAGGTTCAAACTCCATCTGCTGCCCTCAAAAGATCTTTGTTAGCTGTGTTTTCGTGTCGTGGGGCTGAGGAAAGCTGATACAGAGAGAGGTTTTGGATCTTGGTTGCTTGGTTGTTTCCATTTTAAATTTGGGGTAAAAAAGGAGTAAAAGGGTCTGGGTTTACTGGGGTGTGTTTAGGAGCCACTTTCCCTGATGCGTGGCTGCAGCAACTCCCCCTTGAGAGAGTTCTCTCTCCTTCCCCACTCCAGTGCAGTGCAATAAGAATTTCAGATGGATTTTGAAGCCTTTTCCCCCCTCAGATTCAGCACAGAGAACAAATCCAGCAGGAATAAAAAAAAAAAAAAAAAGCAAAAAAAAAAAAAAAGTAGCACTCAGCAAAAGCTGCCAGATTGCAAAATCACAGCGGGTTTGGACCTGTTATTGGCCTCTTCTCCTTCTCATCCCCCTTCCTTATCTCTCCCTCTGCCCTTTCCCTTCGCCTTTAAACCGCAGGGAGCAGCAATCGGGTCATTTATCAGCGTCCTGCGGGCATTTGTGGCTCCCAGTCCTCCCGTGCTGGCTCTCCACCCTGAGCCACCCGCAGGCTCTGCCTCCCTCCCTCCCTCCCCAGCGGGCACGGGATTCCCGGGGTGCTGGGGATGCAGCCGGGATGCGGCAGGCGCGCACCACTGCTCCCTTCTGGAGAAGGATGTTTTGTATTTCTAGGAGAAAAGAGGGCTTTTTTATCCTCTAGGATAAAAGCTGGGGATGGACTGATAAGAGCACGGAGCCGGCGGTGACAGACACCGGGTGAAACAACCCCCACAAAAAAAAAAAAAAAATCATATTTTGCTTTCAGTGCCTCATATTTTGTAATAAATTAACTTCTGTCACACCCCTTGATAGAGAAGGGGCAAAGCCCCTGTCTGGGATCTTGTTTGTGGTGGTTTGGAAAATAAAACTCGATTTCCTAAGGAAGAGTGAAAGCACGGATGGGGGGTGTTGGGATTGGGGTCGGAGATAAGGGAGAAAGCAATCCCAGATGTGCTGGGGGTGGCAGGGGAAAGGAGGACTCCAGTTTTGGGGGGAAAGGAGGACTCCAATCAGGTTGAAACAGATGTTCCAATGTCTGGATTTTGCCAAACATTTCATATTCAAAGTGTCCAGGGGTTTTTAGTTGAACCTTGTCTCACCAGATGGGAAAAACCTGTTGAGATCAAATAAAAGCATCAACCTCTTTACCAGCAGACAAACCCAAAAATAGATTTTTTTTTTTTTTTAAGGCTGAAGGACTCCAATTAACCCCTTTTTATGGCTGCAGTTGTCCTCCAGAAAAGGGGGATCAAAATTTTGGGGCGTTGCAGCTCTCAGCTGAGGACAGCAGAAGCAGCAGGAAATGGAGAAGAAAATAAGAGGCTCCTCTGGCTGGGCTGTAAACTCTGAGTGATAAGATTTTCTTATCACACAATTCCAGGGAGGTTTAGATAAGGGTGGGGCTGATTTAATAAACTCCAAGCTGAACTTCAAGACTGTCCAAAAAAATCTCTACATCTCTAATTGCTCTGGAGAGAGGGGGAAAATATTTAACAATTTCATTTAATTTTATTGAAAGAATTACAACGCTTCATCTAGGGATTGTTATTTATATAACCCCGGGATTAAATCAGATAATAAGTGGCTGTAATTATTAATTAATATTGCTGCAGGAACAACCCCAGTGTGTGAAACCCCAGCAAAAGCAGAGCTGCAGCAGAGGGAGATAAGGGGGTGAAATTCCGACCTGGAATCCCCCCCGGCTCTGTCCCTTATCTCTGCCCACAGCTGTGGGGACAGGGACACATCTGGAGCTGGATCCTTCAGGGTGAGGGATGCTCCTGGAGCTGGGCTGGGGATCCCAGAGATTGCAGCCCGTGGCCAGGCACGGCTGCTCCTGCTTTATTTTAAAGGAAAGTTTATCCTTGTCATGGAAGATGGAGCATGGAGGAAGGATTTGAACCTTTAAAATGGGATTTAGGACAGGGAGGTGGCAGAGTCCTCCCCAGAAGTTAAAGGGAAATGTATAAATTATAAAGTAAAATATATAAATTATAAAGTGAAATACCTAAACTCTCTTTTCACACCCAAAATTCCCCTTGGTGCCACTAAATATCAAATATTTAATTCACCACGATCTTCTGTGCGTAGTGGACAATATAAAAATCCATGGGAAAAAAAAAAAAACTATGGAAGGAAACATCTAAATGCAGGTAAAGGGCAATTTATTAATTTATTCGAGCACTGTGGTGGAATTAATAGGAATTCATAAAGTCAAACTCAGGCTAATAATGATAACTTGACTGCACACTGTTTTTAAGGAAAATCCAGGTCTCATTCCTTGCTTATTCTCTGCCTGAGGATCTGGGAATTTTCTCCTCTGTGCCCTGAGTGTTGTTGTCTGTAAAACAGTAAAAACTCCCTTTGGCTGCCCAGTGCTTCGTTTACAGCTCCGTGCTGCAGCTCACCCTTTTTCCACTCAAAAAGCAGCATTTCTCCTTCAGATCATGTCTCCCTGCAAATCAAAACTGAAATAACCCAGCAGCCCTAAATGTATTTCTAATTTCCTTCAAATAAACCATTTTGCTCTGTCTGGAAAATATATTCCAAAGAGGGAAGTAGGGAGGAAGAGCTATCAAGATATTTCTTGATCTCTTGATTTTGTATTCATCTTAAGAATTTATCTACTTTTTTTTTTTTTTTATAACTTTTTCTTTTCCTTTTAGCCATATGATCTTCCTTAATCGTGCTGCCATAAGTTTAAAATCCCTATTTTTTATAAGTATTAGCTGCAGCACCAGCATAGCACAAACACGGAGCTCTGCACACAGCAGGTATCCAGAGATAAAACTCAAAAATAACATTTCCTACGTTAAAAATTCCATAAATAAAGGTCAAAGCTGGATTCTGAAAATGGTAAAACACAACCTGGGTGTGAAAGTCACTCCTAAATTCCTTGTAATCCTGGCAGGAAGCAAATGCCCTGTCAGGGGGGGATCGAAAAGACAAATTGTTCCTAGGTTTGCAATCAAGGCTGAGTTAGACAGATGAATCCAAAAGCACAGAGTGGAAATTAATAAAAGCCTGAGCAGGACTTTGAAGCAGATGCAGGACACTGCCAGTTCATTTAGCTTTTCCAATTAATTAAGAAGAAAGCTTCATCAGGACGCTGTTCCAAACACATGGAAATCGAGGATTCTCTTTCATTTCCCCCGAGCTTGGTCAAGGTCCAGTTATTTAGAGAACAAATATTCCCTTTCCTGGGGCAGAGGGATCTGCTGCTGTGACATCATCCCTCAAACTGCAGGGAAAGCGCAGCTTGCTCTGGGCTGATCTTTAAGCAACGAGGAACTCATTCTTTCTTTCTCTTGAATTTTAGCACTCAGCTCATCATCATCATCATAATTATTATTACTATTATTACTATTA